>NC_080571.1:100455000-100457500 GCF_030247185.1 Malaya genurostris
AGACACTAGCCGTACCCCGATTGTACGCGGTGCTAGATGTCAAGCAAAACAATCGAAAAAAGATTCCCATCTTTGACGGCCGACTACGGTTCGACCACTGCCCATGGTTGATGATGGTACACCAATCAGGACGAATCATAATACCTGCTACTGTCGTTAGCTATCGCATATAACGTGGTAGCCGTATAACATTCATCAGACACCTAAATCCTATTCGCATTAGTCGGAGTCGGTTCGACAGAGCGACAGAACACGCTTCCGTCTGTTTAACCAACCGATCGACCATTAACTTGTACCTCCTCCGACCAAACCATAGTGCACCACATCATGGTTGGACTCCCTCATATAGCCATTACGCCTCACTGTTCGTATCTGTCCAACCAAGCCGTAATGTACAACATCATGGTTGGACTCCCTCATATAGCCATTATGCCTCACTGTTCGTACCTGTCCAACCAAGCCGTAATGTACAACATCATGGTTGGACTCCCTCATATAGCCATTATGCCTCACTGTTCGTACCTGTCCAGCCAAGCCGTAATGTACAACATCATGTTTGGACTCGCTCATATAGCCATTATGCCTCACTGTTCGAACCTGTGCAGCCAAGCCGTAGTGTACCGCACCATGGTTGGTCGACTCACATGGCATGCACCCCCTCCGGACCAAATTGACCATACGCTCAAAATGCATTTTTTGGGCTCAAAAGTCAATATTTTCGACGCATACGTTCCGAAATGTGGTCCCCCTATAGATAGATTTGTGGCCAAAACAGGCCAACTTTATCATGATTTGTAATAACTTTAACGCGTCGGTCCACCGCAACCAGCGGAACCGTATACTACGGTACCGTCAGTGAGACAACTATGCCTCGCATCGTGCGGCAGACCGACCGGAACGTAGAAGGCGGTTTCGCTGACATGCCCACTACAAGGGCCATTAATGGTTCATCATATGGCAAACTGATGGGAACATCTTAGACGAGTATGGGGATGTATCCCACTACAAGGGCCATTCATGCCACATCATATGGCAAACTGATGGGAACGTCTAAGGCAAGTATGGGGATGTATCCCACTACAAGGGCCATTCATGATACATCATATGGCAAACTGATGGGAACATCTTAGACGAGTATGGGGATGTATCCCACTACAAGGGCCATTCATGCCACATCATATGGCAAACTGATGGGAACATCTTAGACGAGTATGGTGATATATGGTAAATAAAAACTTGAAAAAAACTTAAAAAAAATAAGCACGTCATCGAACGATCAAGTCGTTCGAGACGTGCTATACAGTCCTAGTACGATACCTCCACTAGGTCATGTACTATCCACGGGACCGATTACCAGAGTAGAATCAGTTGGCAAGAGACATAGAATGTCGCACTATACCACTATATGGTATAGTGATATAGTGCGAAAAGTTTTACTGTCAGTGCTGAAAAAATTCGTTATCACAATGGTGACTCGAGCTTACATTGAGACAACACATATATCATCGTCCACCCAACGACGATTGTCGCTAATTGAATCATAACAAGTATCATGACTGCCGAACCCTTTCAGTATCATTGGAAATTGATTTCATGAAAATGTAAACAAAAGTTATCCCCCTATCACCCGGCGATGAGCCAGTGATAGACGACAATATTTGTCTCATTCGACATTCAGTTGAGCATCAACGGTATCATATTCATTCCTGAGAATCATCGTCAACCGGGTCGATTGGGCCCTTCCAATCATACGCAGTTCCCAGCGCCCTGGAGAATAAGTCTTTGTTTAATTTAATAAGTAAAATGTTTTCCAACGTATCTTTCCCAAGGCCAGTGCGTTGATTAGAGAGAACCAAGGCAAGGGCACTGAAAGACCGTTCAACAGAGACTTGGTTCGATGGTGTGGATAGTACAACCATTGCTACTGCATATATCTCTGGGTGCGTAGTCTTACGGCGCAACCAATGGTCCCACACGTTGTAGTTATGTTTTTGGCGTGGCTCTAGGTCCAAAGACTTAACTTGTTGAAGAAACCCGGTCTCGCAACCAAGATTCACGGATTCACCAAACATTTGCGTAAGATACTGATCAAAATCATCGGTAGACTCTGACGATTCTCTACTTGTACTAGCCGGTGTTTTACCCAGTTGGCAGATACGTTCCCATGTATCGACTATGTATTGCTGAATTTTATCTTTTTCCTCAGCCGTGAATATTTTAGAACCTCGATAGTTGAACCTTGGATCCAGGTATAATGCCATCTGAACCGCCTTCAATTGGCGCAAAATGTTCAATCTATTGTTCAACGACCGAAGTAAATGGGGACTGAAAGAGTTTTCGCGAACTTTCTGTACCTCACTCGTTGCCATCAGCCATGCCATATAGAAGTCAGATAACGACACGTGCTTCTCTTGCATTTGCTTTGTGCAGATGTACAACGGCTTAAACGTATCATAGTAATGCTCAATGAACGACCATTGATTGGAAAGGTCTAGTTCGG
>NC_080571.1:100467500-100472500 GCF_030247185.1 Malaya genurostris
TGACGGCCGACTACGGTTCGACCACTGCCCATGGTTGATGATGGTACACCAATCAGGACGAATCATAATACCTGCTACTGTCGTTAGCTATCGCATATAACGTGGTAGCCGTATAACATTCATCAGACACCTAAATCCTATTCGCATTAGTCGGAGTCGGTTCGACAGAGCGACAGAACACGCTTCCGTCTGTTTAACCAACCGATCGACCATTAACTTGTACCTCCTCCGACCAAACCATAGTGCACCACATCATGGTTGGACTCCCTCATATAGCCATTACGCCTCACTGTTCGTATCTGTCCAACCAAGCCGTAATGTACAACATCATGGTTGGACTCCCTCATATAGCCATTATGCCTCACTGTTCGTACCTGTCCAACCAAGCCGTAATGTACAACATCATGGTTGGACTCCCTCATATAGCCATTATGCCTCACTGTTCGTACCTGTCCAGCCAAGCCGTAATGTACAACATCATGTTTGGACTCGCTCATATAGCCATTATGCCTCACTGTTCGAACCTGTGCAGCCAAGCCGTAGTGTACCGCACCATGGTTGGTCGACTCACATGGCATGCACCCCCTCCGGACCAAATTGACCATACGCTCAAAATGCATTTTTTGGGCTCAAAAGTCAATATTTTCGACGCATACGTTCCGAAATGTGGTCCCCCTATAGATAGATTTGTGGCCAAAACAGGCCAACTTTATCATGATTTGTAATAACTTTAACGCGTCGGTCCACCGCAACCAGCGGAACCGTATACTACGGTACCGTCAGTGAGACAACTATGCCTCGCATCGTGCGGCAGACCGACCGGAACGTAGAAGGCGGTTTCGCTGACATGCCCACTACAAGGGCCATTAATGGTTCATCATATGGCAAACTGATGGGAACATCTTAGACGAGTATGGGGATGTATCCCACTACAAGGGCCATTCATGCCACATCATATGGCAAACTGATGGGAACGTCTAAGGCAAGTATGGGGATGTATCCCACTACAAGGGCCATTCATGATACATCATATGGCAAACTGATGGGAACATCTTAGACGAGTATGGGGATGTATCCCACTACAAGGGCCATTCATGCCACATCATATGGCAAACTGATGGGAACATCTTAGACGAGTATGGTGATATATGGTAAATAAAAACTTGAAAAAAACTTAAAAAAAATAAGCACGTCATCGAACGATCAAGTCGTTCGAGACGTGCTATACAGTCCTAGTACGATACCTCCACTAGGTCATGTACTATCCACGGGACCGATTACCAGAGTAGAATCAGTTGGCAAGAGACATAGAATGTCGCACTATACCACTATATGGTATAGTGATATAGTGCGAAAAGTTTTACTGTCAGTGCTGAAAAAATTCGTTATCACAATGGTGACTCGAGCTTACATTGAGACAACACATATATCATCGTCCACCCAACGACGATTGTCGCTAATTGAATCATAACAAGTATCATGACTGCCGAACCCTTTCAGTATCATTGGAAATTGATTTCATGAAAATGTAAACAAAAGTTATCCCCCTATCACCCGGCGATGAGCCAGTGATAGACGACAATATTTGTCTCATTCGACATTCAGTTGAGCATCAACGGTATCATATTCATTCCTGAGAATCATCGTCAACCGGGTCGATTGGGCCCTTCCAATCATACGCAGTTCCCAGCGCCCTGGAGAATAAGTCTTTGTTTAATTTAATAAGTAAAATGTTTTCCAACGTATCTTTCCCAAGGCCAGTGCGTTGATTAGAGAGAACCAAGGCAAGGGCACTGAAAGACCGTTCAACAGAGACTTGGTTCGATGGTGTGGATAGTACAACCATTGCTACTGCATATATCTCTGGGTGCGTAGTCTTACGGCGCAACCAATGGTCCCACACGTTGTAGTTATGTTTTTGGCGTGGCTCTAGGTCCAAAGACTTAACTTGTTGAAGAAACCCGGTCTCGCAACCAAGATTCACGGATTCACCAAACATTTGCGTAAGATACTGATCAAAATCATCGGTAGACTCTGACGATTCTCTACTTGTACTAGCCGGTGTTTTACCCAGTTGGCAGATACGTTCCCATGTATCGACTATGTATTGCTGAATTTTATCTTTTTCCTCAGCCGTGAATATTTTAGAACCTCGATAGTTGAACCTTGGATCCAGGTATAATGCCATCTGAACCGCCTTCAATTGGCGCAAAATGTTCAATCTATTGTTCAACGACCGAAGTAAATGGGGACTGAAAGAGTTTTCGCGAACTTTCTGTACCTCACTCGTTGCCATCAGCCATGCCATATAGAAGTCAGATAACGACACGTGCTTCTCTTGCATTTGCTTTGTGCAGATGTACAACGGCTTAAACGTATCATAGTAATGCTCAATGAACGACCATTGATTGGAAAGGTCTAGTTCGGGAAAATTATCGGCCAACTGGTTAAAAAACCTTTTTTGGTGTACGAACGATTCCATCATTTTGAATATACCACCCCATCGTGTCCTACTCCAGACGGGTGGGTATGAAGCATCGTAGCTTTCAAACTCTGACCGGTACTTCACCAGCTTACATTTTCTAGCAACAGCAGTGATGGCTCGGATAGACTCATCGGATTTATCAACAACATCCAGTATTGCAAGCTGTAAGGTATGCACGGCACATCTCACAAGAGTAATCCTTTCGGACAGTTCATTGGCCAGTTCAGCAGTAACGTTTCGTTCACACTGTTTATCATCCTCTATCACATCCGACTCATCCAGCTCATCTATGTTCGTACCATCAGCCTGCTGCTCTGTAGGCATTACGTACGTATCATTGTTTAATTTTCTAACCGTTGCCACCATATTAGCCCCATTGTCGCATGTCACGGAAAATATGTTCTCAAGAGATAGCCCATAGTCGGCCAAAGTATCCATAACTTTTGATTTCAAGAACACCGCTGTTTGACTTTCTTTGATTTCGATCATACCAAGGGTACGAATGACCACCTGCTCGTCTAGGGCATACTGTACATTGATGCCTAAGATATGGCGATTGTGTCGGGCAGCAGAATCTATTTTCAAGCAGACGAGCTTGCCTTTCATCTCATCTATCAACATTTCTTTTAGACGACAGGCAGTCTTCGAGAGATGACATTTCATTGTGACACGGTTCAAAGTGCACCCAAGAGTCGTTGTAATCGGTTTCAGTAAGTCTTTGAAGCCTTCCCACTCGAAGCAGGAAATAGGAAGATGATGGAAGGTCGTCAGCTTAACTGCTGACGCAATTAGTAACTGCCGGTCAATAGCTATCAAACGCTTAGGAATTACTCTTTCCTTCTTCTCCATTGGATAGGCAATTGTAAGGAGATTGTTTGCACATGCACGTTCCGTATGTACGGTACGAAAGTGACGGATGAAGTTGCCAGGGGCAAATCTACTCTGGACGTATGGACATCCTGACGCGGGATCGATGTTGCAGATAGCTTTATCGCCCTGTCTTACTACCAATGACGACGCAATGTCCGTCAGTGACCGCTGCAGCTTATTGCGGTCTGCTCTTGTTGTAGGTGCCATCGTATAAACACCACACAAAATTTAGTCGTTAATGGTTTAACTCTAAATACGCTCCTCTATCTAAACACACACACTTGATAAATACTTCTTTGATCAATATTGAATTCGCACTATATCACTATAACCTTGTCTGAACCGGATTCGTTCGGAATACGATACGAAACCTGACAGACTCTCCCTCCTACGCCTCCGACAAGTGCCGGAAGCAACGGTGGTATCTCATTGTTGCCCGGGAGATAATATTTTACCCGAGCTCCCACCTATCTGGCAGTGGGCCACGGTAGTGCACCACTTCACCAGCGCTCATATAGCTATTCGCCTCTCTGTTCGTACCTGTCCCTCCAAACCGTAGTTAGCAATTCCAACAACCTACATATTTTCAGTTAGCTTTTCCAACAACCTATCCGATTTTTTTTTCTTAGCTAAGTCCAACACTTTTTTAGTTATTCCAACAACCGATTTAGTTCAGTCAACACCCGCATTTTTTTTCCAAAACCCAGCTGTTTCACATATGGTAGTGCCGTCCCCGCTCTGTCGAATGCAATTGACGTGAGCGTAGTACGCGGGATAGGTGATAAGTTACGAACGTAGGCGCAATGCCTATCCGTGCGGGATATGTGCCAGTTCGTACATGGGTAACATGCTGGAAGGCCGCAGCATGAGAGGCATACGCTTAGTAAACCGGGTTGACCGGTTGCAACTTGGTCACATTTGTATGGAACAAAAAATTTGTGCGCAGATTTTCCAAAACGGACTTCACGTCGTGAAAGTACGTCGCAAAACTACCAGAACGCACCATATGTCGTTACGTTCGTTTACCAAAGTAAGCCGTAACAACGATTTTAAATAATGCCTCTCGGTACGAACCATCACCATGGACACGTATATGGGCGGTCCGCTGTCTATGCCGCATCGATAGGCGTTAACGGTTAACACTGTATACATAACTACGGACGCGTATACGGGAGCGGTTCGCTGCATGTGCATCGCTGTTAGGCGTTAGCCATAGATACGTTTTCAACCAATCACCAATCTTAAACCACTCGTGCACTTAACAATTGTTACGACATGTACGACCCAGAACTTTATATCACTGGGTCGATGTGATCAACAGATGGAAACTTGGTCAAGTAACCCGGTTGCAAAAACTGGTATTTACTGTCAGTAAAACTTTTCGCACTATATCACTATACCATATAGTGGTATAGTGCGACATTCTATGTCTCTTGCCAACTGATTCTACTCTGGTAATCGGTCCCGTGGATAGTACATGACCTAGTGGAGGTATCGTACTAGGACTGTATAGCACGTCTCGAACGACTTGATCGTTCGATGACGTGCTTATTTTTTTTAAGTTTTTTTCAAGTTTTTATTTACCATATATCACCATACTCGTCTAAGATGTTCCCATCAGTTTGCCATATGATGTGGCATGAAT
>NC_080571.1:100482500-100485000 GCF_030247185.1 Malaya genurostris
GACCGCAATAAGCTGCAGCGGTCACTGACGGACATTGCGTCGTCATTGGTAGTAAGACAGGGCGATAAAGCTATCTGCAACATCGATCCCGCGTCAGGATGTCCATACGTCCAGAGTAGATTTGCCCCTGGCAACTTCATCCGTCACTTTCGTACCGTACATACGGAACGTGCATGTGCAAACAATCTCCTTACAATTGCCTATCCAATGGAGAAGAAGGAAAGAGTAATTCCTAAGCGTTTGATAGCTATTGACCGGCAGTTACTAATTGCGTCAGCAGTTAAGCTGACGACCTTCCATCATCTTCCTATTTCCTGCTTCGAGTGGGAAGGCTTCAAAGACTTACTGAAACCGATTACAACGACTCTTGGGTGCACTTTGAACCGTGTCACAATGAAATGTCATCTCTCGAAGACTGCCTGTCGTCTAAAAGAAATGTTGATAGATGAGATGAAAGGCAAGCTCGTCTGCTTGAAAATAGATTCTGCTGCCCGACACAATCGCCATATCTTAGGCATCAATGTACAGTATGCCCTAGACGAGCAGGTGGTCATTCGTACCCTTGGTATGATCGAAATCAAAGAAAGTCAAACAGCGGTGTTCTTGAAATCAAAAGTTATGGATACTTTGGCCGACTATGGGCTATCTCTTGAGAACATATTTTCCGTGACATGCGACAATGGGGCTAATATGGTGGCAACGGTTAGAAAATTAAACAATGATACGTACGTAATGCCTACAGAGCAGCAGGCTGATGGTACGAACATAGATGAGCTGGATGAGTCGGATGTGATAGAGGATGATAAACAGTGTGAACGAAACGTTACTGCTGAACTGGCCAATGAACTGTCCGAAAGGATTACTCTTGTGAGATGTGCCGTGCATACCTTACAGCTTGCAATACTGGATGTTGTTGATAAATCCGATGAGTCTATCCGAGCCATCACTGCTGTTGCTAGAAAATGTAAGCTGGTGAAGTACCGGTCAGAGTTTGAAAGCTACGATGCTTCATACCCACCCGTCTGGAGTAGGACACGATGGGGTGGTATATTCAAAATGATGGAATCGTTCGTACACCAAAAAAGGTTTTTTAACCAGTTGGCCGATAATTTTCCCGAACTAGACCTTTCCAATCAATGGTCGTTCATTGAGCATTACTATGATACGTTTAAGCCGTTGTACATCTGCACAAAGCAAATGCAAGAGAAGCACGTGTCGTTATCTGACTTCTATATGGCATGGCTGATGGCAACGAGTGAGGTACAGAAAGTTCGCGAAAACTCTTTCAGTCCCCATTTACTTCGGTCGTTGAACAATAGATTGAACATTTTGCGCCAATTGAAGGCGGTTCAGATGGCATTATACCTGGATCCAAGGTTCAACTATCGAGGTTCTAAAATATTCACGGCTGAGGAAAAAGATAAAATTCAGCAATACATAGTCGATACATGGGAACGTATCTGCCAACTGGGTAAAACACCGGCTAGTACAAGTAGAGAATCGTCAGAGTCTACCGATGATTTTGATCAGTATCTTACGCAAATGTTTGGTGAATCCGTGAATCTTGGTTGCGAGACCGGGTTTCTTCAACAAGTTAAGTCTTTGGACCTAGAGCCACGCCAAAAACATAACTACAACGTGTGGGACCATTGGTTGCGCCGTAAGACTACGCACCCAGAGATATATGCAGTAGCAATGGTTGTACTATCCACACCATCGAACCAAGTCTCTGTTGAACGGTCTTTCAGTGCCCTTGCCTTGGTTCTCTCTAATCAACGCACTGGCCTTGGGAAAGATACGTTGGAAAACATTTTACTTATTAAATTAAACAAAGACTTATTCTCCAGGGCGCTGGGAACTGCGTATGATTGGAAGGGCCCAATCGACCCGGTTGACGATGATTCTCAGGAATGAATATGATACCGTTGATGCTCAACTGAATGTCGAATGAGACAAATATTGTCGTCTATCACTGGCTCATCGCCGGGTGATAGGGGGATAACTTTTGTTTACATTTTCATGAAATCAATTTCCAATGATACTGAAAGGGTTCGGCAGTCATGATACTTGTTATGATTCAATTAGCGACAATCGTCGTTGGGTGGACGATGATATATGTGTTGTCTCAATGTAAGCTCGAGTCACCATTGTGATAACGAATTTTTTCAGCACTGACAGTAAAACTTTTCGCACTATATCACTATACCATATAGTGGTATAGTGCGACATTCTATGTCTCTTGCCAACTGATTCTACTCTGGTAATCGGTCCCGTGGATAGTACATGACCTAGTGGAGGTATCGTACTAGGACTGTATAGCACGTCTCGAACGACTTGATCGTTCGATGACGTGCTTATTTTTTTTAAGTTTTTTTCAAGTTTTTATTTACCATATATCACCATACTCGTCTAAGATGTTCCCATCAGTTTGCCATATGATGTGGCATGAATGGCCCTTGTAGTGGGATACATCCCCATACTCGTCTAAGATGTTCCCATC
>NC_080571.1:100495000-100497500 GCF_030247185.1 Malaya genurostris
AGGAGCGTATTTAGAGTTAAACCATTAACGACTAAATTTTGTGTGGTGTTTATACGATGGCACCTACAACAAGAGCAGACCGCAATAAGCTGCAGCGGTCACTGACGGACATTGCGTCGTCATTGGTAGTAAGACAGGGCGATAAAGCTATCTGCAACATCGATCCCGCGTCAGGATGTCCATACGTCCAGAGTAGATTTGCCCCTGGCAACTTCATCCGTCACTTTCGTACCGTACATACGGAACGTGCATGTGCAAACAATCTCCTTACAATTGCCTATCCAATGGAGAAGAAGGAAAGAGTAATTCCTAAGCGTTTGATAGCTATTGACCGGCAGTTACTAATTGCGTCAGCAGTTAAGCTGACGACCTTCCATCATCTTCCTATTTCCTGCTTCGAGTGGGAAGGCTTCAAAGACTTACTGAAACCGATTACAACGACTCTTGGGTGCACTTTGAACCGTGTCACAATGAAATGTCATCTCTCGAAGACTGCCTGTCGTCTAAAAGAAATGTTGATAGATGAGATGAAAGGCAAGCTCGTCTGCTTGAAAATAGATTCTGCTGCCCGACACAATCGCCATATCTTAGGCATCAATGTACAGTATGCCCTAGACGAGCAGGTGGTCATTCGTACCCTTGGTATGATCGAAATCAAAGAAAGTCAAACAGCGGTGTTCTTGAAATCAAAAGTTATGGATACTTTGGCCGACTATGGGCTATCTCTTGAGAACATATTTTCCGTGACATGCGACAATGGGGCTAATATGGTGGCAACGGTTAGAAAATTAAACAATGATACGTACGTAATGCCTACAGAGCAGCAGGCTGATGGTACGAACATAGATGAGCTGGATGAGTCGGATGTGATAGAGGATGATAAACAGTGTGAACGAAACGTTACTGCTGAACTGGCCAATGAACTGTCCGAAAGGATTACTCTTGTGAGATGTGCCGTGCATACCTTACAGCTTGCAATACTGGATGTTGTTGATAAATCCGATGAGTCTATCCGAGCCATCACTGCTGTTGCTAGAAAATGTAAGCTGGTGAAGTACCGGTCAGAGTTTGAAAGCTACGATGCTTCATACCCACCCGTCTGGAGTAGGACACGATGGGGTGGTATATTCAAAATGATGGAATCGTTCGTACACCAAAAAAGGTTTTTTAACCAGTTGGCCGATAATTTTCCCGAACTAGACCTTTCCAATCAATGGTCGTTCATTGAGCATTACTATGATACGTTTAAGCCGTTGTACATCTGCACAAAGCAAATGCAAGAGAAGCACGTGTCGTTATCTGACTTCTATATGGCATGGCTGATGGCAACGAGTGAGGTACAGAAAGTTCGCGAAAACTCTTTCAGTCCCCATTTACTTCGGTCGTTGAACAATAGATTGAACATTTTGCGCCAATTGAAGGCGGTTCAGATGGCATTATACCTGGATCCAAGGTTCAACTATCGAGGTTCTAAAATATTCACGGCTGAGGAAAAAGATAAAATTCAGCAATACATAGTCGATACATGGGAACGTATCTGCCAACTGGGTAAAACACCGGCTAGTACAAGTAGAGAATCGTCAGAGTCTACCGATGATTTTGATCAGTATCTTACGCAAATGTTTGGTGAATCCGTGAATCTTGGTTGCGAGACCGGGTTTCTTCAACAAGTTAAGTCTTTGGACCTAGAGCCACGCCAAAAACATAACTACAACGTGTGGGACCATTGGTTGCGCCGTAAGACTACGCACCCAGAGATATATGCAGTAGCAATGGTTGTACTATCCACACCATCGAACCAAGTCTCTGTTGAACGGTCTTTCAGTGCCCTTGCCTTGGTTCTCTCTAATCAACGCACTGGCCTTGGGAAAGATACGTTGGAAAACATTTTACTTATTAAATTAAACAAAGACTTATTCTCCAGGGCGCTGGGAACTGCGTATGATTGGAAGGGCCCAATCGACCCGGTTGACGATGATTCTCAGGAATGAATATGATACCGTTGATGCTCAACTGAATGTCGAATGAGACAAATATTGTCGTCTATCACTGGCTCATCGCCGGGTGATAGGGGGATAACTTTTGTTTACATTTTCATGAAATCAATTTCCAATGATACTGAAAGGGTTCGGCAGTCATGATACTTGTTATGATTCAATTAGCGACAATCGTCGTTGGGTGGACGATGATATATGTGTTGTCTCAATGTAAGCTCGAGTCACCATTGTGATAACGAATTTTTTCAGCACTGACAGTAAAACTTTTCGCACTATATCACTATACCATATAGTGGTATAGTGCGACATTCTATGTCTCTTGCCAACTGATTCTACTCTGGTAATCGGTCCCGTGGATAGTACATGACCTAGTGGAGGTATCGTACTAGGACTGTATAGCACGTCTCGAACGACTTGATCGTTCGATGACGTGCTTATTTTTTTTAAGTTTTTTTCAAGTTTTTATTTACCATATATCACCATACTCGTCTAAGATGTTCCCA
>NC_080571.1:102692860-102884627 GCF_030247185.1 Malaya genurostris
CACTGACGGCTCACCACAACCGGAACAGCTCAAGCGGGTAATGATCGTGTCTCATCCGAAAGTGGTAGGATTGTTTTGAATATCGCCTTCTCTCTTTCGCAGATACGTATCCTGTTCCGAGTGTAGTTATGACTCGGATGCGTGTACTTGTACTTCCGCAGATCGTTGCTATTGCAGTCTGGGTGGAGACGACATCAATGCTAAGCTGAATGAAGCGAGCAACAGAAATTCACTCCCAAGCTGCAAGAGTGATGACAAGTGCTACTGTTCGATGGGAGAAACACAGGAGGAAGGATCAACGACTTGGTGCGATACGGACAGCTGCATAAGCAATGAAAAGTGCTATTGCGCAACGCGACATGGAGAGCAGCAGCCTTGTGCCAATAATGCGACGACTGGAGCTAAGAACAACAACGATAAGCTGGCATTGGATTACGAACTCTTCACAGTAGGCGGCGATGGACGCCCAGTGAATACATCGGAGGCCCTTAGTGTGAAGAAGACTGTCGAAGTGGCTGCCGTCTTTGCAGACGTCAAACTAAGCCAAACGACCGATATTTCCGACATGAAAAAAGAACAACAACAACAACAGCAATCGCAAAACCAGGATCAAAAATCACAACAAGAGGCAAGTTTGAAGAAACATGCCCTCAAAGGTGATCACCATGGTCACAATCATCATCACACGCACAACAGCAACAGTAACCATAGGCGACACGGTGATGGTAAACGTGGCAACAAACCCGTTCATAAGTTGCTTAACAAGAAGGCTTTGGCCGAACCGGCTCCCATCAACGAGTACCACTACATTCAATCGTCCCAAAATGACTTGTCAACACGGAAACAGCTGGGTGACAAGAAATCTTCCAAGCGATCTTCGAAACCCGAAAGCTACTACCAAGCTATGTCACCCCGTGCCGCAGTCGGCTCTTCACTCGGTTTGGAAGACTCCCTAGGCTATCTACCGTAGACTTCGTTAACTGTAGTATACTAAGAAGGATTTTTTAAAGTTGTACGTGTTTAATATTGTACTTTTTTCCTGGGAGTAAACCAATTGGTCGGCCAAATTGACAGCTTAGGACGTTTCTTGAGCGGTGTCATCATAATTTTTTTCCTTGGAAACTTCATACTTCGTCTGTCAAAAATGTTTCAGTGCCACTGCCTAAAATTTACTCTCAGTGAAGAATTTTTCTTGCTAGGTTAGATATTTTTCTTTCACAATCACAAAATAAAAACAGAAGCATTTATATTTTGATGATCCTGAACTACTGGTGGCAGAGGTTAACTTGTACATTATGACTGGTATCTGTAACATAAAATAGGTTATGGGCAGGAGAAGCAAATTTCGTCGAGACGATTTTATTTTAAAACGGAAAAGTGCAATAAAATGTTGAGCTTTTTACATTAGAAAACTAAAATTAGATAAAGTAGAACTAACATTAAAAAAATAACCTTCTGATGACGAGATTTCGGACAAAACAAAGGATGGTTCATGCAGATGATGACGCAACCAAACGAAGAAGTGTTTTGTTTCTACTAAAAATGACTAGTTTAATTTTTATGTTTCATTTTGACCTGCTATCTGAATTTGCTACACCACGAATGAAATGATGATAGAAAATTAAATAGAAACGGCAATCATGGCTTCATAATCAAGTGCAATAATACACTAAAAGAAACGAAATTTTTTAACGAATCATTATTTTGCCATTATTTTAAAAGCTTCTACACAATCTACAGCAGTTTTTCATTAAGAACAAGACTAACCTGAAACCCAAAATGTATGTAAGCTTTTAGCGTTTAAGAGAATAAAAATCTACAAGGAACGCTATTTATTTACTAGCAAACAAAAAGAAATCGGCGCAATCGTCAATTAAAACGGTGCAATAAACATGTCAGCAATACGAGCAACGAATGTGCAATCGGGTTCGAATCTTATTTTCAACGTTCAACAAACGACTGTATTTTCAAAGTATACTGTATCAAAATAAATACACGAATATTATACATAACTGGATGCTTTCATTTTCTGCCACGACGAAATTTCCCACGAGGTTTTAATGCCGATTGCCACGCGCCAAGTCGAAGTTCAAAATGTTATCAGCTGCCCGACAACTGCTGTTAGTCACTATGAAAGAAGATTTCTTCGCTCGGTTTCTCCTGACAAATCATTCGCTACAGCTGGAACGTTGGTTGCTGTAATGTGAGTGCTCCTATCATCAATCAGAAGTCAAATGCACAGGGTGACTGGTTGCAAACAACCGAAAGTTTATAAGTACTTTTATGTGAATATTGGAATTAAGGAACTGAAAATTTTTTTTAAAACTAGAATGTCAAATCCCTGTCCAAAGAAGCAATTCCAAACAATCACTTTTACCGAATATTTGACAAGGCATCGAACTTAATCAATACTGTTTCTCAACCAGGAACGCTTCACTCGAACCTTTGCCCCTTGCTTGTTTTTGTCGTGAATACGACTTTTGACGCGTGTTTGCCTTTCTCGTACCCGAGCCGACGATTTTGATGTAGTAAGCGACATTGCATTTTCTAACACTTGATATATTTCGTGTTTTGGACAAGATCTATTGAGATACATGAGATGGCCTCCCTGGATAAATTTACGTTCGAAAAAAATGTACAGCACAAAGTTCAATATCGGAGAAAATTTTACAATTCAGGAAAAATGAGTTCCGTGTTGCATTATGATAGTTTCGTTCGTTGAAATACGCAAATCAGAAGTGAAACAACTAGCATCGTGCTGTTAGGAAATCACGCAAAAAAAATCTCTCCACAAAATTGCATCAGTATTGAATCAATCCGCGCAGAAAGCAGTTCTGCTGCGGGACGTTTGCAGTGGAAGTTTCGTATTGGAGCAAAATGCACTGGAAAGTGAGCCATCACCGTGAAAATTCTACAAATTAGTCCATTTACATAAAAACTATGAGAATAACTTATCTATTGAAATAGGAAAATCCTAAGTGAAACCAATCAGTTTAGTTCACAGGTTCACAGTCTGATAGATTCTAATCAGAAAATGTTTGCTTACTTTACCCGGCTTTTTTCAATTGCATTGTTTGTGTATTGGTTTGAATGCGTTTTGTTGACTTCAGGTTGTGCAAGTGGTGCCGGGTAGTTTATTGTTTTTTTTTACATCTGTATTAAATTAGAGGAAATTTTTCGTATGATATTGAATGAAAAAAGTTTTTATTCCTCTCTTCTTTCCGAACATTTTTATAAGATGGTAGACAGCATCGATTAAAAAATATCGGCTTTGTTCGAAGCAAAACCGAAATAGTAATGAATGTTTGTAATGTAAATACGTCTTATTTTACTGTGAGACTCCTTTAACAAATTTACTCTCTGAGAGAGCGATGTATTTTGTTGTATTTAACTTATCAATATATTTTTTTCTCCACGTCATCGGAGATATGATCAGCAATTTATGATAGAATTTTGAGTAGTATGATAACCTCAAATAACTCTAAATTGGCGTTTTCTAAAATGCCTGATAAGTAAAGATAGTAAAAATTTGATGCTTCATTGTTGATGGTTTTCTCTCATTACTCTTTCAGTGCACTTGTGGGACGAAGCGAGATTGTCGGGAACGAATTTCAACGATGACTAGTCCAGGTTATACCAATCCATACACGAATAAAGAAAATGAAAGAAATAAAAATGTTCCATTGGGTTCGACTCCCAACCTCGCACATAGGCTTAGAAAGTTTTTCTGGCCCGAATTGAAACAAAAAAATGTTTCATCGTTATAGGAATTGACTTTAATCCGTAGCGATACTGTAATTATCGAGACCAAAAGTATCGATACTAAAAGTATCGCTTTGATGTGATATCGATATCAAAAACTACAATGATCAGCCCCATGGGGTTGTTCGAGCCATTGATGTGGAACAAGGCAACCAAAATTTCTAATGATCTACAATACAAAAAAAGTTCAATCAATCCGAACCAACACCAACACATCATTTGAAGACAAACACGAGAAAAGGTTTTAAGTGCAAATGACAGTTTCTCTTTGTTTACTTTCTCTTTCGAGTATTACGGTCCAATCAGCAATCTTCCCATCTAACACTTCACATAGGGTTATAGCAAAAACCATCAACTTTCGATATGCACTGTAGAATTTGTTGGAAATTACTGGAATTTGCCGTAATAATTGAAAGAGAAAGTAAACCAAAAGAAACTGTCACTTGCACTTGAGACCTTTTCTAATGTTCATCGAGATTTGTCTTGATTTGCATTTGTTTTATAACCGACGAAATTGCACCATTATCCCAAATGTATGCAATTATATCTTTGTACATACTTGCGATTTCGATAATTAAGCTTCTCTTCGCCAAGCTTGTGTTCAAGTTTTTTATGCAAGCAGTTTTTTTTAGCGTTAAGTTTCTCTACCATTCTGCGATTTCGGTTGAAGCGATAAACTATTTCTCATTATCAATCGAGTTCATCTAATATAAATTGAAAATTAATCTTAAGCACTCAAAATTTATCCAGGGGTAGTTGTCAATTTCTCATGGGGAAACGACTTAACATGGAATTCCGAGCCTGCATGACACAAGATCAGAGCATATCAATTAAGGGCTGAGGCCAGTGTGTTTTAGGACGTTTTAAAGGTCTATTTTCACGCTTCGAATCTGATTTTCTCAGAAACGGCGACGAATATCAAAAAACCCAACAGACAATCTCTTAGAAATTTAGTTTAGATTATTCTGTGAAAATTTCAGAATGATTGTTTGACTTTAGCGGTCGGGAAAGTCTTTTTTCTGAAGGAAGAATTGCATAGCTGAAAACGGCAACTTTCAACTTGTTCATTAAATATCTCGCCTTCAAAAGCATGGATAAAAAATCTATCCTGACAATGTCTAGATAATTCAGTTTGGATGCGATTAGTGCATAAAAACATATATGTTGTCGCGATAAAAATTAAGTGAATGTTATTTTAGTAACGGTAAGTCCATTTCTATGGCGGCACCTTTTTTTCTGCTCTTGTATCCTGGTAACGTAACGAAACAAGAGAGAGAAATAAAATCGGCTCAGCAAGGCTGCCAAACAAGCGGAAGCTTTATTGGATTTTATGTGATGTAGTCAAACTTGTAACCGAAAATATCAAAACTTTCTTGGCCACCCGGCCACATCGAGAGTCATTTTACACATTTACGAGAGAGCATGGAGACTGGCCTCTGCCCTTAAGGTGAAATGTAGCGTCATAAAATGCGCGCAAAATTTTATCCGCTTCAGTTGAACGAACCGTCGCACAAAGCGTACCAAGAAAAACGGACACATAGAAACAAGAACTTTTTTCAATGATTGAGCGCAGTGGGCTTACCTCTCGTTATATTGGCTTGTTAAAAAGACTGGACGTAATGGATTTTTGAACTCTTCACACTTTGAATATATGCTAATTCAATCATTATTGTTAGTGATTACTCTTACACTAGAGCTATAAATCATGAGTAATTATGAATGATTAACTTGAGGTTATATATATATATATATATATATATATATATATATATATATATATATATATATATATATATATATATATATATATATATATATATATATATATATATATATATATATATATGTATTGACTAACTTGCTAACCATGTATATGCCTGAGTTTAGTAGCAAGCATGGATTCTCCTTCAAAGGAACGATTGAAGACAAGAGAACATTCAAGTATTTTTTATATCTTTGCCAGTCGTTCACTAGGCCCTTCCCGCCGATGAGATAGAATTTACGTACAATGGCTGTTTCAACGATAACGAACTGAAGACCAAACAGCCTCTGGCCTCCGGTGCCAGAAATCATCAATAGTTTAATAATTTCTTAGATTACATTATTGGAATACATTTCAATTATAACTAATAGTTCATCATACCATGCAGTTAAAATTATTTAGTGAATCTTTTCTCAAGCACATGTTTGGGACATGAAATTGAATATAAAGTTATTTCGTAGTTCCTTAATATTCAATCGATTTTGCAAGCAAATTCAAGTGTCAATTCATTGTATTCATAATAATTGAAAAACCAATGAATTCCAATAAGTTTTCCATGCTGACTGGCTCGAAGCTGACCCTCAATGTTTATCACTTTGTTTGTATATAGGGATAATGAGCGAAAATACTTGGCTGGTGTTCATTTCATTCAGTAGCTTGTCAATGTTGAAGTTTTAGTTTTGCTATAAAAATTGCTACAATTTAAAATAATACCTGTTTTACGATAGTACACAGCCAAGCATTATTGCTTCAGCAACATCAATGAATTGAACTAAACAGAGTTGGACATTATTAGCATTATAAATGACCGCTACTTTAGAAAATAAACGATTTCTTACAATACTCATTTTATTGTATTCAACTCGTTTTTATTTCAACACAAAACCCAATACTGCATAAATTCGCGTCATTATTTGATATGTAATTTTTGCTCACGATAAAATGTCACCGTGCCCACCGTGCATTTCTCACACCACCTCAATACGAAACAGCGCGCAATCAATAAAAACAATGCAGAAAAGTTTATGTAAACTTTTTCAATTTTCGGTTGTTTTAGCTAAAATTTTATAATTTTGGGTTGCATTTTCAGATTCCTTGTGAAATTCTGCTACAAACACTACTTTTCCGTTCTAAAATCATCCCCGTGGGACGGAACAGTGACCGTTTATACATTTCAAAGACCAATTACGGCTCGGCGAAGCAAAATTTCAAAATTCTAAGAATACTTAGTTATGATAAATTTGATTTCGAAAACTTAAGTGTTTTTGGTTTTTCGAAAATCGCTCTAGTTTTTGAATAATTGATGAAAAACGCGATTTTCGCATTCCGCTACATTTCACCTTAAAGCTTCAAATCGTTTTATGACACGTTTTTGTCTTGCACTCTAGCAACAACCTACCTCTAGCATGCTACGAGTAGGACTGAAACGTTAGCTTTAATTTCGCTTCTATTTATAGATTCGCGTGCTTCCAACAGCTTCGCTTTTGCATCGATTGACCAATCAGAGCGATGCTCTCTCTTTAATACATCGCTTACTCCTTCAAAACCGTCGTCTATGGCAGGGAAATCCGGTATGCCAAAGATTTTTAGCAGCCAAATAGGACACTGCTCGCTACTAATCAAAATTTCAATCATATATAATTCAAAATACGTGGCTTGATACATTCAAATCGAAACGTAGAAATATTTCTTATCAAATGATGAAATAATAATAATAATTGATACAATATAGACTGAGCTGTGAGTGTTTAAAACCTGACCACATTTCTACGTGTAGTTTTTCTTGAGTTTCTGATTTGCACCACTATATAGAAAATAAAGATGTGTTCCACATCAAAATATCCGATTCTTGAAAGAAAGTATCGATTCCTCAAAGTATCATCTCGTTATCGGACATCCCTAGTGCTAAACTAACAGCATGATAAATAAAAATGACAGTTTAGTTAAAACAACAATCGATGAGTTGTACCAAATATTAACTAATCAAATGAAAAAAAAACCTGTTTTAATCCACCTAGTGGTGTAATGATGCCTTTCTCATGTATAATATTGTGGTATTCTATTCAAAATTTTTCTTTTCGATTTTTTAAAAAAACTAAGAGATTGTTTGCGCATTAACTAGTATAACATACAGAATGAAACAGTGCTTTGCTCGCGTAGGTCATCCTTAAGAAAACGAAGTGGGTTCACTATTATATGCACCTCCGGCACCGAAACCCGAGAACCGGTATAATCGAAGTCGGTTCGTACGGCCACCAAACAAACATGACGTACAAACTCTACTAGTTTTTATTCACATTTTGAAGATTTTTTACGATTTTGCCATCGCACTCTAAACGACGATTTAAACATTGGTTGTATCCGAAAATATGCAGTAAGTTTTGGTAGGACCATAAGACCTTTCATTTGACCCAAAGATTGGGAATAACGGCTTTGAGTCCAGTTTACAACATTTTTTACGTTTTTTGTTTCGCCGGTTTAAGTGACGGTGTACAATATTGAACACACCCTATAACTCTGGAACCGGAAGTCGCATCCGGATGAAATTTAGGAATTCCGTATGAGACCGTGAGACCTTTCATTTGAATTTAAGCCATATTATAAGAAAATTCCAACAAAAAACTAAGCAATTTTCAAGCGAATCGAAAAAAATCGAAATCGATTCGCTCTCTGTATTCAAAAGTAAGTTAGTTTGAAAGTTCCCCTCTCCCAAGTTGATTTATAATTTTCCCAACTAAAAAAGTTACATAGTCGCGGAAGCAAATGACGTCCTAACGGTAATAACTAAATAATGTATAATGGGGATGAATTGTCATAACTTATGATTGTGACCGAACGTCCAACTAAAATCTCAACAGTGTTAAGCTGGTTCATACTCCAATAAACAAAGTACATTTCATATGTTCATACCGCTAATTTCTTTCATTTGTTGGGTAGATGTAACTCTAAGCATTGATAATAAGGTATACTCATAACATTAGTCCAATTGTGTTCACTGAGTATTTCATATCTACTGAATATTTCAAATGAATGAACAAAACAACGTCAATAGCGAATAGATTGTCCGACGAGATGAAGGGAATTGTGATAATTGCGACCTTATAACAGTACTCTCATGTGTAAGCCTAGTCAGTTGTCAAAGGGGTGCGGTTCTACCGGAGTCACTAATCTGCTGAAAGAATTACGACACAAACATTATGCAAAATTGACTACTACTCTTAAAACAGTAGATAACATCAGCATAAAATATTCATCATCATGAGGTGATTACACTTGTTTTTTTAAACAAGAAGCGGTATCACTGTCAGCTAGAGAAAGATAGATGATCCTTTGCAAAACAAACGCTAAGTGCTTTATCATCTTGTTTTTGAACGATTTTATTACAATAGTCGAATCATGCAACAGTACACTGGGGCGTAAATGAATTGGACGAGACGTGTTCGATTAGTTTTAATATGTTCTCCCTCCGAGGGAGAGAACTGCGCAACATGCGAAACACATCAAACTGTTCTTCAGGGATCGAAGAACGAAGACCATGTAGCTTATTTTAGACGTGTGAGATCTGGGGTATACGACGTATGATCCTTAAAAATCTATGTTTTCATTCATTTAACGCGATGCGTGAGCGCTCATATTTTCATGATGATAAAAACTTCGAAAATTCTGCTTAGTACAACACCAGATCTGGGAGGAGAAGCACAAAGATCTTCAAGATTCGACGTTCTCGGAAAAAGTAATTTTCGGGCGTGAGTTCGAATGCCGCGTGTATGGTTTGGAAACAGCACCGATTTCGCGATAGAAGCACCTTCTCACGCAGAATTTCAATGCAACGAACAAGCCCAAAACTTACAAGCAAAGCTTTGTGAAGTCAACCTAGAAGGTATTCGAACCTGACAACAGAAATCGGGTTTTGGGGAGGACAATTACCCAAAGTATCGTCGCCACTTACGTCTAACCTGGAAGAATTACTAATTTGCGTCTAGACACAGGAAGCATTGGCAAAAAGCCGCTCTCGACTTCATTTATTTTTGATATTAGGATCTAGAACAAATGCCTTTAGAGCAAACAAATTGCAGTATACTAAAGCAAACCACAATCTAAACTAACACCTGCTCACGGTCTACAATTGATAAGCGAATTTGAAGTCAGTTGCATAGGTTGAATGGTAATCGCGAATTACAAAAACGGAGGAGCTTATCAATAATACGAATATTAGAAAAGTGCGAATCTCAGTCGTCAACCACAATCTCTTCCGAACGGTAGTGTCTTCCACCAAAAGTATTAGTATCCTTTGATCAGAGTAAGTGTTGTCTCTAGACTAGTTCCGTGGTATAGAAACAGTGAAAGTTTAATAAAACTAGAAACGAATCATTTCACAAAAAAGAACTACAATTGAAAGTACTCAGATTCTATATGTCTTTCTGAACTTCCCAATCGAATGCAAGTGTTTGTATTAAGTCAGTTACAATTCGGTTGTTATTAACACCTAAACGCTCAGGTAGGGATTTTCAACGAATTTATTTTTTTCAAAAATTCATAACTTTTGATACTGTTAATCAATTTTGATGCGTCCAGTGTAAAAAAACAAGATTTTCTTCTATTTCATGCTTACTTATACGGACTTATTACCGCAGCGGTTCAAAAACACCAGAGTTACTCCAGATCACGTTGGGGTATGTCTGTTCTGCCGTTAGCAGTATGTTATGAAGGTGGCAAAAAGTAGTTAATCAAACAGCTCTAATTTTAAAGTACTTTGAATTTACTCGAAAACATGCAGATCAGCTAACAACTTGAGAAGTCCTGAGAGGAAATGTGATGTCAAATTTCAAGCACAATTCTATGGGACCACAATCCGGATTAACCGGAATTGGACATCGTGGTCAGATCGTTCTCAAATCAGTTTTGAAGGCCTCCAAACAACTTGTGAAGCCCTGTAGATGTTTTTTGACACGTATTCGACATTTTGACACAATATTCAAAATCAATTTAAAAGGATCATAATCCTGATTTACCGGATCTCTGACATAATAGTCAGATCATTTCCTTGAGTGGTTCTATGATTTCAGTGCAGATTCACAAAGTATTTCGACCATTAGTACATTGATTTTATTGTTCTTGAGAAAAGTTTCGCGGAGTTTCCCACGAAAACATTTATGAAGTTTGGTGATCGGTTCCAGGACCCTCGGGGAAGGTTTATCAGATGATAATTTTATTTAATTTTATGAGTTCTAGTAAGTCCTTCACATTTTATACAATTTCTGGATTAGTCCCAAACCTATATAAAATTTCATGTACCAAAGACTTCTGAGGGCACAACATACATACCCCAACGCAATCTGGAATAACATGGGCTAGAAGAAAATCTGTTTCTTTTTACACTGAACGCATCGAAATTGATCAACTGTATCAAGAGTTATGAATTTTTGAAAGAATAAAATCGATGAAAATCCCTACCCGAGCGTTTAGATGTTAAGAATGCTAACACATTCTAAACTTTACGATATCTGAACTGGAACCAAGCAAATCCATTTCCAAACTGAAAAATACCAGACATTAAACATGCTTTTTTATCAATTTCCATAGTTAGTTAGTTGAATTATGTAATTTATTGATCCTGAATCCCCCTGTATTCCGGTTTCCACGCTATAATCGTTTATTTCTTCAATATAAATTTCAATACATATAAATAAATTCTTCACAGATACGATTTGACCTTGCGGTTATTGCAACTTTACAATAGTCTTGGATTTAAAAAAAGGTAAAAATTGTTGTTTTTATGAGGGCTTGAATTTGACCTTGCGCGTATCGCACATGTAGATGAAAGTAATTTTCCTCAAAAGAAATGCCGTTACATGATTAACTAAACGGATAAAAATCTATAACCGGTATCATGATTTTTTAATCATGAAATCATGAACCATGCCTTCTCATGAAATTTCATAAGCAAAATGATAATAACGGGTATAGCGTGATGGGTAAGTCGATGCGTTTCACGCAGCCCGTCTGGGCTCGATTTCCAACCCCGCACATAGGGTCAGAAAGTTTTTCTGACCCGGAGAGACAGAGATGAGCAACTTTTCTATGACCTTAGGGTTAAAACCTCTATAATTGAAAAAAAATCGTGTTTAAAGTGTTACTTCAGTTTTGCACTAGCTTTTACGGTTGTGTGCTTAGGCTTACTAACAGTCTACGATTCCTGCAGAACCTAACAGAAATCCTTACGATTTTTCGTAGAAGTCTTATAAATAATCTGTTGTTTTTTTTATTGTTTCAAACCAAAAAATCTGGAAAACCCCCTTAAACGAATTATAAAATCGTGTCATTTGCGTCTATTAATGAGAATTACGCATCGCATTAAATCAATTCCATAAACATACAGCTGAAAACGTGACAAAATCAAGAACGACTTACTCCGATTCGGATGAAACTTTAACAGTATGAAAAACCACTTGTTTTGCACGGATGAAGAAACCAAACTGATTTTTAAAAAGGACGATTATATATTTACATTTATATATTTTCACATAACTAGGCAACTGTTATTGATAAACAAATTCTGCCGAAAAAGCAGACGGGTAGAGAATCGATCGGCGCTCTAAAAACGTCAAATTCTTTTACAAAAATTGAAAAAAAGTATAAAACTATACTCATAACAAATCCTATCCTATTCTTCTTTCGATATGGTTAGTTAAAACCTGTTATAAAGTATGCTGTTTACGACAACTTACTGATTCATGTAGAACTGCTAAGTGGCACAACACTTAAATATAAACGATTAACGGTCGATAACGAAACGTAAAGAAAACTCAAATCTGTTTTAAGCCTTAAGCAAAAACTAAGGTTAACCCCTAGAAGACACACTCTATTGTTTAAATGAGTATTTTTCATCAAAAGCTAGAGCTAGAATATTCTTCAAAAAAAATTTCGCTCTTACTTCTCAATTTTTTTAATTCTCGATAATAAAATACACATAAAAAATGGAATAAGCTTGAAAACCACTTTTAATGTTAGTGCAAAATAAAACTACTTAAACAAAGCTTACAGAAACGGGTTTTACAATTCGATTTTTGGTTGATTTTTTGATTTTTTTAAAAAAGTATTGCATTTTTGCCTTTCTCTATAGAAAGGTATTAGAATTGCTGGAAACCCCGAATTTCAAAAGGAGCCTCGGAGACCCATAGTGTTATATACTATTCGACTCAGTTCGACGAGATCGGAAAATGGCTGTGTGTGTATGTGCGTGTATGTGTGTGCACTTTTCGGAGATATTTTAACGCGCTCAGTTTTCTCAGATAGGGCTGAACCAATTTTAACAAACTTATGCTCGTTTGAAAGCTACTATTAGACCATTGATCAAGTTCAAAGATCAAATGGCTGTGACTTTTGGTTCCGGAGATATGATTGTATAAATGACGTAACCGACAAAACACGTTGTATTTTTACGCGCTCAATTAAATCAGAGATGGTTGAACCGATATTAACAGATTTATGCTCGTTTAATAGCTACTGTCGGGCCATTGATCAAGTTCGAAGATCAAATAGCTGTGATTTTTGGTTCCTTGAGATATAATGGTATAAGTGACGTAACCGACAAAGCATGTTGTGTTGTATCGCTCTAATGTATATAAGGGTACCAATATTTTGGGATCACCTCTAATTTCGTTAAGCGCTATTGTTCAAAAGTTTAAGCTCCTCGAAAAAAGTCCCCATGCAAAATTTTAGCTAAATCGGACATAGGTAAGGGGTGCTACCCGGCGGTTAAGGTTTGAAAATGTTCGATCTTGAAAAATTACCATAGAGCGGAGTACATGAGATTTCCGATATTGAAATTTTTTTTTTTGATTTCAAACGTCTTAGAATTGCATAAAACGTCGAGATTTAGTATCATCTCAAACAAATTTTTTTTGAAAACATCGACTTTCTGGGACTTTTTTCTATGTCCCAAAAAGTCGATTTTTTGACAAAATTTTGTTTCAAGATGACACTAAAAAATCTCATATTTTTTCTATGTACGAAAGGATATACTTTTTTTGAGACTTCACCAATTCTTGAACTAAAAACATAGCGCAAAAAAATTCAATTTTGTTATTTTTAATGCGAATTTCCATAGTTTTGCAGTTTTCTATATTGTATATTGGTTTTGGAGTGAAAACCCGGTTTTACAATTTAAAGTTTTCATGTTACAACGATATGAATTTGTCTCTACATCCGTGAATAAAAAATGATTTGTAATATTAAAAACATGTGCAGAACAGTTGTTAAATCAGAGTACACTGAAGTAATTTTTTTCGCGGGGGATACGTGCCGCACAAAAATCCGCATAACTTCAACTCTGGTACTATTGAGAGTTCCGAAAGTGCATTCTTTTATGCTGAATATCTTAGAAGTGCATGAAACGTCGAGAACTGATGTATGCTTAAAAATATATTTTTTTGGAAAATATTGAAAAATTTTCAGTAAGTTGACATAAAAAAAATTGGGATAACACCGGATCTCGACGCATCGTGCGTTTCTAAGATAAAACAAGTAAACCGCAAAACTTTGAAAATTCACATAAAAACCGCATAAACAACGTGTAAAAAAGACCCCAGTCTATATGAGATGTCCCGGGTTGGCGGTTCAATGCATAGGACGCTGGTCTTACAAGCCAGTTGTCGTATGTTCGAGCCCCGACCTGGAAGGATTCTTAGTGTTAGTGGGATCCATTGTACTAGCCATGCAATGATTCTGTACACTAAGAATCGGCTGCAAAGTCTGTTGAAACAGAAATGCCAAATTCCACAAAAGGAATGTAATGCCAAGACTTTGCTATATGAGATCGAATGACCTGCTACACATTTCTGGAATTGCTCAACAAATCTCAAATGTCTTTTCTAAGCAAACGATGGTAACAATATAGATCAATGGACGCTTATTAGCGGTATACTATCGCGAAAATTTATTCACAGTGAGCTAGCAAAAGACGCATGCATGTTTTTCTTCGGATGTCAAAAGTAGTTCAATTGGCAGAACAGTTGTGTGTAAATTATTCATTATTTAGTTCGTCCTGAGAAACATAAGTACAAAATCTTTAGCGAGTTTGATTAAGATGGGCTATACTTAATTTTAAAATTAGAATATCACACCACGTACATTTCCGATGAAACCATTGAACTTGAATGGATTATCCCTCTAACAAAAAATAATTGTAGAAGGATAAGGAAAGTAACCGATAATTATGGTCATCAAAAATTAATTTTATTCGTTTTTTTTTACTCTCACAGAAGTAATAAACACACGGTAGCCATTAGCCTCCTCTCTAAAAGTAAATGCCCGCACTTTGGACATCGCACTATCCACTAAATTCCAATTCAACAATTACGCACTTTGATTAAGTATTTCTTCTAATTCTTGTCGTTTTCGGAAGTTTTCATATTGGAAAGAACTTTTTTTCCTTCATAATTCGGCGGATTTACATTCTTCGACACAAAAACAATCACCGGTTTCGCGTAAAGGCACTATGCCAGATCTAACCAAAACAGAGTATCTCCTTCATGGAACCGGAAGAAGGGCAACAGACACTTCTGGTGGTATTCTTCATAATATATTTGGCCGTTGACGGCCCCGGTTGTTACGTACGCCTTACTGAATTGATCGCACTTACAGATCACCTGCCGCACCAAGCACTTCTTGGAAAATTTATCGTTCTTCTTCTTCCGAAACTTCTCTGGAAGTGTCCGCTTTGATGTACGGTTAGATACATTTTGGCTGCGTCAACCACTCGCTGTACAGCCATCAGGATTTAGCCATCATATTGGGTTTATTAGTTCGATTCGAACCTTTGATTACCTTGAAGATACAAAGTCCGGCGCACTGCATTGTAAATTGGATGAATTAGACGTTCGAATTGTTCTTTTTGTCTAAGCTTTGAGCCCGTCTCGATAACCACTTGACGAATTTTAACGAAACATTGTAAACATTGCACTCTAAGCTCCGATAATTTTTTTTTTTTTCGAAATAAATATTTATTGAAATATGAGTTAAACTTAAATTATTAGGAATTGAATTGAATGTTCAGCCACAAGTGGTAACTTTTCAGCCTTATTATACACATGATTCGTTTATTAGCATTAAGACATCATTTGCTTCCGCAATTCTGTGATTTTTGTGTAGGGAAATCATAAGCTCCAATATGGTTTTGGTTTTGTTAAGACGTAAAGGTGAATTGGATAGAATAAACCGTTGCTTCTGAGCATATTTGATTTCCTCTGTACAATTAGCCTGCTTCTTTGCAGGGTAGTTAATTTGATAAACCCGATTTCACCAGTTGACAGGAAGCTACTCGATCGAGTCCCGTCTTTGCAATATTTTTTTTGCAGTTTTCATTTTTATAATTGTATACTGATAAAATTTAAAACTCTGAAGTAGCTTTTCACAAAACTGCATTACTTTTCACCTATCCAATAAAATACTACATACGATAGAAAGAGTTGCATTTTTTTCGAGTGCAGCCTATAGAAGTATTTATTCTGTTTGCTAATACGAATATGTTAGTTGTTACCTTTGAGACACTCGCAAATATATCATATTATCGTTTCAATAATTCCCGTTGAATTCAAAACCACACGAGCAATACAAGCGCCAGTAGAAAATTTTAGAAGTTCAAGAAACTTCCATTATCGCTGCGGTAGCGCAAAATCTTCACATTTTACTTTCAAGTTCATCGTATGATCAAGTCAATTGCGTCACTTGATAGCTGAAAACCCCCAATCTCAGGGCATCCACTCACATACACACTTAATCTATTTCAGTCTTATCAAGGGAAAAACCTTTCGTGACCTTTCATACTATCATCGCTGTAACAAACCAAAAATGCCCCAAGCAGACTCGGTGTTTCAATCGCGCTCGGACGGTATTTCCGCGGAAGGTGTCCGAGATCAGTACGCCGACGGAAAGGCAGCAAAAGTGTGGGAAATTTTCATAGGCGATAAAAAATCTCGAACCGAAAACTACCGGAACTTTCTGGTGGAGAAACTGCGTGACAATGGTTGCCGGCGAATTCTGGATGTGGCATGCGGAACGGGTGTCGATTCGATTATGCTGCTCGAGGAAGGGTTCGAGGTCGTTTCGATCGATGCATCTGACAAAATGCTCAAATATGCCCTGAAAGAGCGTTGGAACAGACGAAAAGAAGCTAACTTCGATAGTTGGGGTAAGTTCCAGTAACGAAGAAAACCGATGCATTTTTCATTGTAACATTCGTCAATTTTACAGTGATCGAGGAAGCGAATTGGCTAACGCTGTATGAGGACATTCAACCCCTAATCGGTGATGGTTTTGACGCGGTGATGTGTCTCGGCAATTCCTTTGCTCATCTGCTGGACAACTATGGGGACCAACGCGAGCAGATACAGGCCATTCGAAACTTTGAAAAGTGTGTCAAACCCGGAGGATTGTTGCTAATAGATCATCGGAATTACGACAACATTATGAACACTGGAGCAACCCCGGCCAAATGCATCTACTATAATGTACGTTTTTGTGTTTAACTAAATACTAAATTCTCCGAGCTAGTAGTAATTTTTATTCACTTTTTTAAATCGCCTACAGAGCAGCCACACTGCCGACATCAAAACTTCAGTGCTTTATGTGGCCTCCAAACCAACACTGGTCACACTGGATTACGTGATTAGTACCGGAACTGGAAGTTCCAGCGAATTTCGTCTGTCATATCATCCTCACCAACTGTCAGTTTTTGAAGATATACTGAAAAGCATTTTCGAGGGATTTAAGTCATACGAGATCTATGGAGATTTCAAGCCCTTAAACAAGGTGACTGATCCAGCCTTTTACATTCACGTCGTGAAAAAGAATGAATAAATCATGAACACTTAGAAGCTATTAAGAGTTACTACGTTGAAGTAAGAATGCAGTTAATCTCCACGCATTAGCAATAGAAACTATTTCGCTATTTAGAATTACTTTTCAATTAGCGTATCTGAACTAACATTGTTGTGGCTGGGAGTTTTCCAGCTCAGGCGAATAATATAAAAACTTTTCATTTCAAATTAACAGCATTTTTCAATGATCGTTCCGTCACCAATAGAAACAATTTTTATTATCGTTAGAAGGGTCTGATACAAAACAAAGCAAAGCAAAGTCTTGGTATTACATTCCTTGTGGAATTTGGCCTTTCTGTTTTAACAGACTTCGCAGTACAGAATCATTGCATGGCTAGTATTACGATCCTACTGACACTATGAATCCTTCCAGGTCGGGGCTCGAACATATGACAACTGGCTTGTAAGACCGGCGCCTTATGCATTGAACCGCCAACCCGGGTGTAAGGATTTTATGAAATGCAACCTGATTAAATAGTACTCCCTACATGATCTGGCTTTGTAGGATCGTAGTACTAGCCATGCAATGATTCCGTACGCTAAGAACCGGCTGCGAAGTCTTTTGAAACAGAAAGGCTTAAGTCCACAAAAGGAATGTAATGCCAAGACACTTTGCCTTCATTTCATAAAAACCAAATTATTTCAGTTGACAAAACGATTTCGCTGGATTTGAGAAGGTTGCGAGTGGAGGTCCGTCTCAATTCGAAATGTCACTGTGAAGATGAAATTTAATTGATCACGTTGAAATTGTAGGATGAATTCATTAAATTTAGTACACATCTATCGTTCCATTTAACTCCACAATAGAGTTATATAGTTTAAGGAAACCACTCAAACAATAACTATTTTAAAGGCAACGAACCGAGAAAAGTCATAATTGCAGCAACAGATTACTTCAATAAAATTATAAACAGTAACACTGATCATGTTTGTAAAAAAAAACAAACCTTATTTCACAACTATTGCTGCTTTGGAAGTTCTATTGACTTTCCCATTATAATATGTACTTCCTTGCTAGTAGTGATCTTGCGCCCTTCAAAATCCTTCCAAAATGTTTCATATCTCCACCGTGAAGTAAGACTATCTGGATGCTAGAATTGGCAACTTGAAGAATATATAATTTGTTGCACTTGCGGTTCTTTGTTGGTAGATCGAAACGATACTAGTGTCTATTGCCGTGAAATGAGACCAGAGCAATCTTATTCACTGGGAGGTTCCCGCAGCGTATTTCAAGAAGAGTTCTTTGTGAATCTCTACGGAGTACAGACATCTCTCCAACAAGGTGTGGAATTTATTTCTACTCGAGTAGTCAGACAGCTTTACAAAACACTCATTTAATGATTATTTGCGATCACTTGTTCACACTTATTGAGTTGAAGTCGTAGAGTCCAATTTATGAAACTCATTATATCGTACCGAAAGGGGGGGAGGGGGGGGGGGGGTTGGTGTGAAAAAAGAACACATTAAATGGAGGATGAAACCGAGGTAAAATAAATAACAAAAACAGTAATACATGAAATAGTAGTTTAGTTTTTGAAGCTATATACGTTCCGAAGTTTTTTGAGGCCTAACTGAGACGTGGGAACGTGCCATTTGAGCCATTTTGTTCTGATTCCTGAAAGGTGCTAAGAAATTTTGTTTGTTCCGATTATAGATGTTTAAACCTTATGGTTATTTCTCTCTTAGGGTTATAAAAACTCTCTGACACTATGTGCGGAGTTGGGAATCGAACCCAGGCGGGTTGCTTGAAAGGCATCGACTTACCCATCACGCTGTACCCGTCCACAATATAATCAAATTTTCCATTTGACGAAGCGTTTCAGTCTATATTACCGTGAGATGGGAAGCTTTACTTTTTTTGTAAGTTAGACATAACGATGCGTTACATTCATGACTTTTTTGTAAGCTATAGGCGTTACGAAGCATTACATGCGTTACTTTTTTGTAAGTTATAGAAGTTACGATTTACATGCGTTACTTTTTGCAAGGTATATGCGTTACGTGCGTTAGGAATTACGAAGGGTTTCATGCGTTTCTTTTTTTTTAATTATAGGCGTTACGAAGTGTTACATTCGTTACTTTCAATTAGTTTTAGGCGTTACGAAGCATTACTATTGTGCAAGTTATAGGTGTTACTCTTTTGTAAGTTATAGGCGTTACAAATCGTTATGCGTAACGTTTTTTGTAAGTTTTAGGTGTTACAAAACGTTACATGTGTTACATTTTTAAATGGTGTCTGCATTACGAAGTGTTACATCCGTTACTCTTTTGTAAGTTTTGTGTGTTTCGAAGCGTTATGTGTTTCTTTTTGTATGTTATAGGTGTTAAAAAACGTTACAAGAATTTGAGCATCTCAATTTTAACATAAAAATCACACATATGAAAATCTACTGGAAATGTAAAAAAAATAATGAACCTCGGTTCAAAAGTCGGTTTTCACAGTAATTACATTTCCTTTGCTTATAAGAAAGGCAAAACCTGATTTCATCATGGTAGTCTATGACCAAATAACCTTATTTTAGCTATGCCGGTAATCGGTATTCAGTACCGGATGTAGGAGAGACTGGGTTAAAAATGGCGATTTGATTTTGATCTTGCGCAAAAAATATTGCAGAAAATAATATTTTCACTCCGAATGTAATATACTGTTCGAAAGCAACAACCTTCAGTTTCAAAATGTATTCGGTTTGAGGTTTATATTCCCACTTATACGGTTGTAGCAATCTGGCTCGGAGTGCATCAACTCTAAAATTAAAAATCTTGAAATGGGTGGGGCGAAAAATGGCCAGCCACACTTGGACGCAGGAATTATTGGCCTTATTGATATCTTACAACTGTGTCGTTCATGAAAAATATCTTTTTATCTTAAACTTAAAATTTCAAATGAAGATTCGGGAATTTTCCACTATTTTGCTGTTACGTATTCGAAAATAGTGTTGCGCTCCATAAAATCAGCAAGTTTTTGTAAAAACTATAATAAATATACGAGTCAGACCGATTCTAGTGGCCATTTTCGTCCTACCATGGACGATTGGTTTAGACCCATCTTTGGACAAAATTTCATTCAAATCATTTTTTTTGTAACTAGACTTAAAATTTTTAAAAAGTTTCTTTTTCAATGTAGGATGAGACATATTGTTGTAGTGATTTGTTTTAGTCTTGTTAAGACGTAGAGTCGTCTTGAGCTAAGGAGTGTATCGAAAAGTAGTTAGCAACATTGATTGCTGAATAAAAAAGCAAAAAAAAACATATTTTGACATCAGTTTTCAATATATTGTAGAAAAATTACATTTTTATGCATTTCACTGATTATATTGAAGAAAATCCTAGTTCCTGTGAAACGCTCGCACTTTGGACTTGACATTCTTCATTAAATTCTGCACAGTTACTTTTGTGACTTTCCTGGTGGCAGCTGTCCAGTTTTTTTTTAACTCCTGCATGTTTTGGGGCACTGTACCTTCCTTCCGGAAGTGCCGCTTGACAATTGCCCAATACCTTTCAATTGGCCGAAGATCCGGGCAGTTCGGTGGGTTGATGTCTTTTTCCACGAATTGTACATTATTTTTTGACAACCACTGTAGAACGGAGTTGGCGTAGTGGGCTGAAGCCAAATCCGGCCAGAAGAGAGGGGGAGCCTTACGCTTTCTGAACAGTGGCAGCATTCTCTTCTTCAAACATTCTTCCTCGTACACCTTGGCGTTAATTGTGCCCTTCGTGAAGAAAATCGACGACCGCAAACCACAGGTACAAATTGCTTGCCAGACCAACACCTTCTGCCCAAACTTTTCCATCGCCACCATGGTGTCAGCGTCGTCCAGGTCCTGGTACACCGATTTCGTATAATATTGGGGTCCGGGCAGCACTCGAGAGTCTTCTTGGCGTAGGTTTCGTCGTCGATCAGGATGCATCCGTCTTTATTCTGTAGAATTCGGTTATACAGTTTTCGCGCTCTTGTTTTGGCCTGAACTTGCTGTACCAGGGACTTTTTCGGCACCTTCTGTTTCTTGTACGTTTTCAGGGAGTTCCGAACTTTGATCCGTTGAATCATCTCGATGCTGGTGTTGAACTGCTTGGCCAAATCCCGCGTCGACGTCGATGGGTTTTTCCTGATGTACTCAACCACTTTTAAGTCCCGGCCGGGCTGGCTGGGACTCGTTTTCCTACCGGATCGGGGCAAATCCTTCATGGAAAGGATCTTACCGAACTTCTCGATAATATTTTCGACACTGGTGTGGTGCACTTACACCCGTTTTGCAATTTCGTTGTACGTGACACTACTTTCTGAGCACCAAGTGTGCAGAATTTTCTTTCGCGTTTCCGGATCAATTCGACTCATCATTGAAACGATAAACCGTACCGAAACCAATCGATTGCGCAGCTGTTATTGACATGTAAACAAACATGTCACCGCAAAACACGCTGCAAAAAATTAAGCCATTTCAGAGTAATAACTGTTTGAATGTTGCTAACTACTTATCGATACTCTCCGTAATTTTTAATTTTATCAGTAGGGAACGAGGAAAATAAATTGGAAAAATGATATGCAAATGCAACTATGTAATAAAAACCGCGAAAATGTTAACGCAGAGACGGAACTCGAATCCGTAGCTAGCTCCTAACTGGAAAAATTGTTTTGTCAATTAAACTATCCTTCATATGAAAACACTTGAAACTATCCTGCATATGAAAACACTCGAAAACAAGTTCAATTTTGGTAGGAAAAAGCATTTGTTAGAAATTTTATACAGGAACGGTTGGTAGGAAACATAAGTACCTATCTTGAGACAAAATTTCATCAAAATCGAAAACGTTGTTTTTTTTTGTAAACCGACTTAAAATTTTTGAAATATATTTCGTGCTTTATTTGTTTATCTTGATATGTTAAGTCAATAATTCATGGGAGTTTTCACGTATTTTCTTGTTTTCTTGCAATATAAGTAATTAAGGTAATACCAACTCGTTTCTATCAATTTTTTATCATCTGTACCAACTCTATCAAATTTGTTTGTCGTTAACCGAAGGTCCAAAGCGGCACATTTGAATTTCAGAAGAAATATTGAATTGTTTGAATTCAGCACGTAAATTCCTGTTTTTATTAGCTAATTTTTGTGATTTGAGATAAACCGTTCATATGGCTTGTCAATTCTATGATTCTCTAGTCATTCAGTTCTAGGCCTCAACAAAGAATGTCTGTCATATTTAACAATATAGAACAGGGAATCAATTTTTTAAATGACCCCATCTGTTAAATAAGCTACCAACAATGCTAGGCTATCCAGGCAGCACGGAAAGAGGCGTTTCAATTTAAGAACAGGTAATCAACATGTTATCTTGCATGTATGGGGAAAGATTGAAATTGATATTGAAATAATGAATGACTAGAACTTTGATTTGCTCGGAAGGATACATGTTATTAAAAAATCATCAAGTGTCAGGTGGAATATTCCCAATCGCAATTCCCACTCGATCACCGGCGCAGGAGATTGCAATCTCTACAGTTCGAAATTTTATTTCGCTTAATTGAAAGTAATTCATAGTCAATCTGGTTTCATAACAATACACAAAACAAAAAGTCAATGTGAAAGTGCTTTATCTAACCAATCACAAACAAATAATCTGTACAGCTGAAGTGTACATAACTAACAAAAATGAATCTACATTAGAATACTGAATAAATCTAATTAGCGAGCTCGTGAAGATTATCTAATAACAAATCCATTATCATTAATAACTAATTAAAGATGCACTTTCCCGTATCTGGTCTTGCACGCTTCTACGGTCAAATCAACGATTCCGCTGCTTAATCTACAATTACTAGTGTTACGAGTAGATGAAAGATGATCTAACAGGACAAGGCAGAAAACACATAAATTTTGCATGAACTACAATTCGGACAAATACTGATTAAAATCACCCCGATTCTGAATTTCGTTCGAATCGGATTATTTCCATTTAAAACCAAATTTTGCATTCTGCATTTCGATCGAGTTCAAGTTTTCCATACAAAAGCATCACTCGATCGAATTACAGAATGCAAATTTTCACATTCGATCGAAGTAATCCGATTCGATCGATCGTATCCCGTGTCGCATTTTTTTCAAGTAGTCGATCGTCAGCAAAACTATTGTTTTCCATCAGTTCATTATCTCATTGCCAACTCACTAGATATATGGATCTTGGTTATATACCTATTTCTACTGGAGTGAGCCAATTTGACTTACACAAGAAAATTGAAGTTTTTTTAAAAGAAATAGTTCCAAATCAATTTAAATTAAATATTTTTTATATATAAACTCTTGTTTTGAAACAGATTTTCTGCGAACGTGTCTGTTACATTTAATCTATATATGTAATAAAAGTATGCACTCACTTTTCTCGGAGATGACTGTACCGATTTTCACAAACTCACACAAACTTTTCTCGGAAATTTCTCCACCGATTTTTTACAAACTAAGATGCAAACGAAAAATCTTAAAATCCTCTAAAAATTTCTGATCCGACTTCCGGTTCCGGTATTACAGTGCGATTTGCAAAAAATTTCAATTTCATTTTATTTTTATTTTTTCTAGTTGGTAGACCTTGTTAGTTAGTGGATATACAAATCTACTAGTGCGGGGTTTCGGCTTACGAACGCACCGTTAATAGTGAAGCGAAGCGCCAAAAACGGAACGCACTTTGATTTTTCAGCAACGGTTAAACCGATTTTCACTTACCATGATTCAAATTAAAACTCTCAGTGTCTTAAAAGATACTGTGCCATTTCATCCAGATCCGAATCCGGTCCTGAAATTATAGGGCAATGAGTATCAAATCTTTCAAACTGTCATACAAAATGATGCAATATGCAATTTTTACTCAATTCATAGGAACGAAATTCGTAAAATGACTGAAATACTAGAACGATCTAAATATGGGTCAAGCATACTTCGTCTATCAAACAGGTTTGTAGTTTTATGTTACATGTTTCAGCACTTAAAAATATATCTTAACGCATTGAAAATGTGTTAGATCAACTGTAACAATGGATCATTTTGACGTTCGTATATGTCGGTCTTAGAAGAGGTAAATATACACAATTTATTCTCGGTGCGTAGATTCCATTATTTAGATAATATTGAATCATATAAAAATTATATCACTTACACTCCAATCGCTGCACACTACGTGGTGTGTGGTTCGTTCGTTTCGCCTCGTTTCCGTGACAATTAGCAATCAGTGCATTTCCATCACAGCAATCGTTTGCTACATTTGACATCTGCATCATTATCATTATTGGACTTAGTCGAGATAAGAAGGTTTTCGTGTTGGATTGGAAATATCGAAGATTTCAGGAATTCAGAAATCACACAATGGCGATTCTGCCAGGAGACGACAGTTAGTTTGTTCGTCATAGCAAGTTGACGGATGAATTTTTTCTCAAGAAAAGCACAAAAAGAGAATAGGTAAAAAAATGGATGCAACTTAATTTATACGTGGGAAAACGCGGCCGCGATTCGGAAGAAGGTTTAGTGCGGATCGGGACGACCGCTGAGAAAAATTTGGACGCGGACCGGGACGGCCGTGAAAAATTTGGATGCGGACCGGGACGGGCGTGAGGAGTTCTAGTGCGGATCGGGACGACCGCTGAAAAAAAATTGGACGCGGACCGGGACGGCCGTGAGAAGTTTCAGTGCAGATCGGGACGACCGCCGAGAAAAAAAATTGGACACGAGTCGCGACGTCTACTTTATTTGGAGATGAGGGAGGATGTGTGGTTCTAGACCACAACTTAGGTACCACGTTTCGCCTCGTCTCCGTGACAATTAGCAATCAGTGCATTTCCATCATAGCAATCGTTAGCTACTTTATTTCTTGACGACTCGACGCAGCTACACGGCGAGATTTTCGCTTGTAGTCCAGTGAAAAGAAAGTTCATTGGACTATAAACGAAAATTTACTGGCAATATAGCCTAAGTTGCTGTGCCATCAAATCGGCGTCATCTCAAGTGAGGTGACGCCAACCAGAAAAGGAAGAAGAAAATCATCTTGTATCATTCAAATTTTGTCCTCTACCAGTGAACTAACGAGTCTTAAAATTAAGATTTTTAGACATTTTCTTTCAATGTTGTTATCTTGGGTTCAAGCTGAGATATGTGTAGGGCTGCGACATGGAAGAATCCAATGCAAACTTCTTGGTAAGAATTGTGTGGCTGAAATGGCTACGCTAAAAACCAATCGTGCACAATCAAATAAATCTATTTAATATTCAGTAGAGCACAACAAAAAACATACGAACAGCATTGATTTTAAATTCAACCATATAACTATTTCTCCCGTTTAAGCCCGTAAAATATTTTCAAGATCAAGCTCAAGTTAAATGCGTACTGGTTAGCTCACGTTTCACTAACCCAGTAACTTGGCTCGGGAAAGAAAAATCTCCCGATCAATGTTAGACATTGATATCACGGAAAATCTTATTCGTTCTTTTCTATTCGATTAGAAAGCATAACTTATTTGTTTTCAATCATAATCGTCAAAACACAACTAGAACCGATGCAAAAAATAAGCCTTTAAAATTTCTATCACCATCTAGTTCTTCGCTTGATACCGTACACTACTCGGGCTGTCGGCAAGAGACAAACCTTTCCAGTTGATATCTATGGAAAGTACGCAATTAGATGGAAATGTAATAATTAGCCATGAACCACCAGTACGTGCATACACTTGCGGTCGATCTTGTCCAACCTACGAACTGGTACTCGTAAGCCATAGGCCGCAATGTTTTGCACAGATGAACACTGCCTTACCGAGTGCGGTAAATTATGCAGATCTGTGCGTATGGAAATCCCAAAGTACGAGTTAGTGCCGTTTAATAGCTACATCTTGTCGTTAAGAGTCAAGCGCTAATTTCATTTAATTACGAATGATCGAATTGAGAATCGCCCTTAGCCAACGAGTTACAGTCTCGGTACCGCGTGGATTAGGTTTACGACCACGTTAACTCCAAGCACACAAACACATCTACAAATGCAATATTTATGAACCAATTTATAATCTAGATGTCATGAATTACATAACACTTTTACTTATGTGCACCCAAAAATGAGCAGATACACGGTTATAAACAAAGATCCAATTTTGAATACGAGAAAATTCTACTCTCTCATCGTAATTTGCTTGCGATAATTTCTGCTCTGTAACAAATACGCCGCAATTCGTCGAAGGACAATTTTCAGATATAAAAGCTGTCAATTGATATGATTTGCTTGATAGTAGCGATTTGGAACAAGCAGTCGAAATGTTTTATGAAATCATATATGCAATTTTGCAACTTCCCGGGTCCAATAATTTGGAACCGCTGACCTAAACCGGACTCGTTATGGAGCAAATTGGACTATAAATGTTTACACAATATCAAGAACGAATACAATGGGGTGCCAAATCTCAAGAAAATTTAATTTCAACCTTTTATTAGGCTGAAGTTTCAACCTTCAGCTAGCTAACATCTGTCTATCACATGGGAGCGCGTTTATAAAATCAATCCATGTATCGAAATAATAAATAATTGCAGGTTATTAAGATATTTAGGTTGTCCGGTTTAACTTTGTTTCCGGTCTAGCCCCGGTCTCCTGTTTGCGGGGAGGGTTAAATCTTTAAAACCTTTCTTTGTATACGCGCCTAGTTATAATTAATTGTTAATTAGTTAATTGTTAAACAGTTATTACACTATTTACTGATCTCTTCGATGAAATTGTATTTATATATTGTAAAGGGTGATTTTTTAGGAGCTTGAGAACTTTTTTAAACTATAAAACGCATAAAATTTGCAAAATCTCATCGGTTCTTTATTTTAAACGTTAGATTGGTACATGACATTTACTTTTTGAAGATAATTTCATTTAAATGTTGACCGCGGCTGCGTCTTAGGTGGTCCATTCGGAAAGTCCAATTTTGGGCAACTTTTTCGAGCATTTCGGCCGGAATAGCCCGAATTTCTTCGGAAATGTTGTCTTCCAAAGCTGGAATAGTTACTGGCTTATTTCTGTAGACTTTAGACTTGACGTAGCCCCACAAAAAATAGTCTAAAGGCGTCAAATCGCATGATCTTGGTGGCCAACTTACCGGTCCATTTCTTGAGATGAATTGTTCTCCGAAGTTTTCCCTCAAAATGGCCATAGAATCGCGAGCTGTGTGGCATGTAGCGCCATCTTGTTGAAACCACATGTCAACCAAGTTCAGTTCTTCCATTTTTGGCAACAAAAAGTTTGTTAGCATCGTACGATAGCGATCGCCATTCACTGTAACGTTGCGTCCAACAGCATCTTTGAAAAAATACGGTCCAATGATTCCACCAGCGTACAAACCACACCAAACAGTGCATTTTTCAGGATGCATGGGCAGTTCTTGAACGGCTTCTGGTTGCTCTTCACTCCAAATGCGGCAATTTTGCTTATTTACGTAGCCATTCAACCAGAAATGAGCCTCATCGCTGAACAAAATTTGTCGATAAAAAAGCGGATTTTCTGCCAACTTTTCTAGGGCCCATTCACTGAAAATTCGACGTTGTGGCAGATGAAATCATCTTCAAAAAGTTAATGTCATGTACCAATCTAACGTTTAAAATAAAGAACCGATGAGATTTTGCAAATTTTATGCGTTTTATTGTTTAAAAAAGTTCTCAAGCTCTTAAAAAATCACCCTTTATTTACAATGACAGCTTAGATTAGATGAATACCAATTCATAATATGATGGAAAAATTAACTGTTACTTTGGTCTTTTTTTGGTAACACATGGACTGAAAAGAGAACACGATTTTTTTTGGTTCAAAATTAACTTTATTCTTCAACATAATCTCCATCAAGAGCAACGCAATCATTCCAGCGCCGCTCAAACATTTTATTACCACTTTTGTAGAACGATTTTTTTTTTTGTCTCGAAAAAGGCCTCAGAGTTTCAGCAATAACCTCTTCATTCGTGCGAAATTTCTTACCGGCAAGCATTCTTTTCAGTTCTGCGTAGTCGCTGGTAGCCAAATCTGGCGAATACGGTGGATGTAGGACAATTCGAAGTTCAACTCATGTAGTTTTGCCATTGTTTTGATTGACTTGTGACACGGTGCATTGTCTTGATGAAACAAAATTTTTTTTTGCTATATGCGATTGTTTCTCTGCAGTTTCAGTTTCCAAACGCTCCATTAACGCTATATAATATTCACTGTTAATGGTATTTTCTTTCTTAAGATCCACATCCCAAAATACCACGGCCATAACCTTTTCAGCCGATGGTTGTGCTTTCGGGTGCTTTGGACGAGGTTCACCAGTTGCTGTCCATTCAGATGACAATTGTTTTGATTCCGAAGTGAAGAGATGAATCCATGTTTCATCCATTGTCACACATCGACGCAAAAAATCCGGTTTGTTACGTTTAAACATAGCTAAACACTGCTCAACAGTGATTAAACGCGGCATCCACTTTGAACAGAGCATTCTCATAATCAAATACTCATGCAATACAAAGCAAAAACGTTCTTTTGATATATTTACGATGTCAGATAACTCACGCAACTTCACTTTTCGATCATTCAAAACGATTTTGTGTATTTTTTAATGTTTTCTGTTGTTATTTTTTAATGTTTTCTGTTGTTGTTGGACGTCCAATGCGTTCTGCATCATCGGTGTCTCTACGACCATGTTTAAAGTCAACAAATCAACGTTTTATTGTTATTTCTGATGGAACGAGGTCTCCATTACACTTTTTAAGGCATTGCTTCACTTGAACGGTCCCATCAATAAGCAGTGTAAACTTAAAACACGAAATTGTTCTTGATCCATTGTTCTGAATATAACAAAAGTAGCGTCACTCTCTTTGCTTGGTAAACAACTGGACAATGCGCAATTCAGGCCCCAATGTGATTAGTAGCCTCTTGTCCAGTAGCTCCTATCCCTACCTCCCCGTGGTGCTGGCTGGGGTACGAATAACGATAGGAAAGATCGGGTAACCAACCCCGGTGAGACCTTGGTCGTATGCTGACAGGGAAGGGGGGGGCTTCTCTTCTCTTTACAGAGAACGAGCCTACCCGAGTGTCTGTTCTCCATGTTGGTGCGGCTGATTACCGTCCTTGTGTCAGTGTGGGACAGTGCTGACACTATGGCCCTCCGGCGAGACAGGAGGTTGGTGCAGGCCTAACAAGCCGCCCGGCAGACACATGTTACTTACAATCTGGATATAAATACGACTCGGAATAATCGGCGAAGACCTAGGCGACGAACAAAGGAATACGATTGGAAGCTTGGCACATGGAAATGCAAATCGCTTAGCTTCCCAGGATACAACCGAATGCTGCATGATGAGCTTCAAATCCGCGGCTTCGATGTCGTAACACTGCAAGAACTTTGTTGGACGGGACAAAAGGTATGGAAAAGTGGGCATCGAGTGGCTACCTTCTACCAGAGCTGTGGCACAATCAGCGTTGTAGGAACGGGATTTGTAGTGTTGGACAAGATGCGCCAGCGCGTGATTGGGTGGCAGCCAATCAGTGATAGGATGTGCGTATTGAAGATCAAGGGCCGTTTCTTCAATTACAGCATCATCAACGTGCACTGAGACGAGACCCAACCCGAGTAGCAATCCGCAACTAGTTCTGATGCGACTAAGTCCAAACTATGTTGCAACAAGAGCACGAATATGTTTTTTATGTTATACTGGTTAAAACAAGGTGACATCAATGTTTCTTCATAACACAACTAGTTACGAAATAGTTATTTAGGTTTCAAATCACCACATCTTTTTGTCATATTGAATTAATTATAATTTATAAGCTATCGTTACTTAATCCAAACATATCTTTAATAACAACTATGCTTCTAGCTACTAGTTGAAAATAACTTTATTTGACTCCAATATTAGCAACCCATAACTAGTTCTGATACCACTTAGCCCAACTATGTTGCAACAAGAGCACGAACATGTTTTTTATGTTATGCTGGTTGAAACAAGGTGACGGCAGTGTTTCTTTATAACGTAAACATTGAACTAGCAATCATTTGTAAGTTATCGTTACTTGATTCTAACATATATTTAATCACAGCTCTGGTTTTAGCTACTAGTTAAAAAAAGGTTGCGAAACCATTATAAATACGTAAGCGTATATGTAAATCGTTACGGTTAAATGATGTAGCAATAACTTTGATGTTATAGGATTATAACATACAATTTCTGCATTGATTCAGATAGTTATCGGTAGGTTTTCGCAACGTTATGATAACGAAAATGTAACCAAAAAAACTTTTATTGGCTTGAATATGGCGAACACAATGTGGAGTCTCAAAAAGTGTATGAAACGTGAATAAAACCAGGATATTACTTTTTTTAAAACTACTTTTTGACGAAAATAATTTTTGTTCTATGCACTATTATAAACTCGAAGAAAACAATATAGAAACATCGATTCTGATAATATTATAATTCTCATGATATATGAATTTAAAATGATGAGAAATCAATCTACTTGGAACAATTTTGAGCATTTTGAACATAGAATTATTTTGTTGTTTATTCTTTATATTTTTATAAACAGATTTTGATTGACGGCGCATAAAAAAACAGTTAAGTAAAATTGAATTCCGCTCGACAGTTTTATAATCGTTGTGAAATTTGTACCTTGTATTAAATTTTTAATTTCAAGTACTATACTGTCTTTTTATTGTTGATAGGAAAACATTATGGATTCATTCAATATTTATAATGTCGATGGAAACAAAGTTTCAACTAGTTTACTTGAAAATAAGTTATATTCAAGTTATGGAAAATAAGTTATTTCAGTATGGCATTACAACGTAACGACAACTTATTTTTAACCGACATAGAAACTAGTAGAAACTGCGCTTTTTGAGTCACGCAAGTGGTTAGATGTTAGTAACAATAACTCAAATATCTAGTTGCAAACTAGTCACAAATAAGCTAGCATAACAAACAATGTTACTTGGGAATGACGAGAAGGAAGCATTTTACGCACAGCTGGAACGAATCTACAATAGTTGTCCATGGCGGGATGTAAAACTCGTCATCGGCGACATGGATGCTCAGGTAGGCCGGGAGGCAATGTACAGACCCGTGATCGGGCTGGAGAGCCTTCACGCGTCAACAAACGACAACTGCCAACGATGCGTGAACTTTGCGGCCTCCCGAGGAATGGTAGTTCGAAGCACCTTCTTCCTCCGCAAAGGTATCCACAAAGCCACCTGGAGATCACTGATAAACATACGGAAAGTCAAATCGACCACGTTCTCATCGACGGGCGATTCTTCTCCGACGTCATCAATGTCCGCACTTACCGCAGTGCCAACATTGATTCTGACCACTACCTTGTTGCTGACCACTACTATCGACGGTGCACAACACTCGTTACACAGGGACGCCGGGACTCAATCTCGAGTTTCTACGTAGCATTCGTACTGCAGAGGAATACGCGCAACAACTGGAGCTAGTGCTACCAACGGAAGAGCAACTTGGCGCGGCGACTCTGTAAGACGGCTGGAGAAACATAAGGTCCACCGTGAGTAGCACTGCTGCAACCGTACTAGGTACGAGGTTATCGAATCGAGGAAATGGTTGATTTGACGGCGAATGTCAGCAGTTGATCGAGTAACAATACAGACAGGCGCGAAACAGACAGAACACGGTTTTCCGGAGGAAAAAACACCACCGGGAAGACCAAGATCGCGAAGCGATGGAACAGCTGTACCGCGCAAATGACACACGGAAGTTCTATGAGAAGGTGAACCGCTCACGTAGAGGCTGCACGCCACCAGAGATGTCCATCTCCTCTGTGTGACGAAGAGCAAGCAAAATTTCTGCCCTCGCACTGACAACTTCAAGGAGAGCTCTTTTCTTTCACATATATGCACCACTGTTGTATAAAGTGTGCACGCATCATGAGTGCGTTTGTTTATTTCCTTTTACCTCCTTCACTGAATCGCACCAAAGTGCTAGAGCATTAGCTAATAAATTCTCTGAGGTGGATGCAGATACTTTCACAGAGGTGTACACGCCAGTGAGCACTCTGGTGTATGGTTTGCGTAGAAGAAGCGTGGGCACGCAAAATCAGCAAAATAAAGTTGTGAAGTTGAAACCTACGCTCTGGTGTATCACTCCAGTGAAATGCCATCTCTGCACGCCACAAGCCGAAATATGCAGAGATACCAGTGGTAACCTTCTCACGAACGACGAGCATATGAGTGGCGAAGTACAAGATACAGAGTACTACACAGGAATCAATCAGGGTGCACGCTCAACCAACGACAGATTCCCAGCCCCTGATCTGTCGGAGAGAAGTGAGAAATCGGCAAGATGAGGAACAACAAAGCCGCGGGCAATGAAGAGTTACTAGGCGAGCTGCTCAAACATGGAAGAGAGGCACTGGATAGAGCGCTGCACTGGATGATTTCTAGGATTTGGGAGAAGGAGATTCTACCACAGGAATGGATGGAAGCTCGCGCCACTACGGATCACATATTCGCGATAAGACAAGTACTCCAGAAGTGTCGTGAATACAACGTAGCAACGAATCACCTATTCATTGACATCAAAGCGGCATACGACACAATCGATCGAGAACAGCTATGGCAGATGCACGAATACGGTTTCCTGGATAAACTGACGCGATTGGTCAAAGCAACGATGGATAGAGTGATGTGCTACGTCCGAGTATCTGGGACGCTTTCGAGTCCCTTTGAATCTCGGAGAGGGCTACGTGAAGGTGATGGACTTTATTGTATCTCGTTCAATATTGCCCTGGAAGGTGTGATTCGAAGAGCGAGGATCGACACGAGTGGCACGATCTTCCGAAAGTCCGTACAACTTTTAGGCTTCGCTGACGATATTGATATTGTGACACGTAACCTTAAGAAGATGATGGAAACATACATCGAGCTTAAAGCTGAAGGTAGGCATATCGGACTGGCCATAAATGCGTCAAAAACAAAATACATGAGAGGAAGAGGCTCTAGAGAAGTAACACTACACCTCCCACCACGAATATTGATAGACGGTGATGATATCCAGGTGGCTGACGAGTTCGTGTATTTGGGCTCACTGGTGGCCGCCGATAATGACACCAGCAGAGAAATTCAGAGACGTGTTTTGACAGGAAATCGTTCGTACTTTGGAATCTGAAAAACCCTTTGATCGAAAAAAGTACGCCACCGCACGAAAAGGAGATCTACAAAACGCTCATTAGACCGGTTGAAGTCAAAATAATGTCACGAATTGACATCTCATCAAACTAAGTTACAATAAGTTCCAACGTAACTTTTCGGAAACCTAATTCTTACGACATGTTCCCCTTTGACTATTTTTGATAGGCAACTGGTCACCGTAACAAAATATGGCAATGAAAAAGTGACACACTACAAGACAAAGTTAAGTAACGATTTCATATCGGTTACCGTATTCGTTGTGATTCACCAAAGGAAAACAAATACAGTGTCGGTTGAAAGCTTCCGGACAATAATATTAAAGTATTAGTATTAGTATTAGTAAAAAATCGATTCAGTTTAAAAAAATTGGGTATAGTTAAGTCTGCGCTTATGCGCAATTTTTGTGCCCGTATATGTGCAAAAAAAATTGTTTCGTTTTTGGAGGCACATATATAGGCACGTTCTCTCAACCAAAGGCAGTGTATGCATGAAAAACTTATGCAAATGCTACCATTATGACCAGTGAATGAAGTATTCATTAAATATCAAAAAATGAATTTTTATTCATTGCGTTGGTATATGAAAAGCTCCAAATTTCATATGTCAGGAAAAAATATGAATATTATTTTGTATGTCAATGTTCTAAAACCCAAAATATTGAAAGCTGGCACGTTTTCAATAAGTACAACGATCAACTTCACCATAAATATCGAATAGTACGTCGATATTGAGTAGATATAGTGAGTTTAAATAGTATTGAGTTCTATATTATTGTTCTAATTATCGGATGCCAATCTTTGCTCATAAATGTGGAATGGGAAAAACATCAACAAATTGTAACTCGACACAAACTTTTATTTTCTGCTTCTTTGTGACTGATGTGAGCACTGATTCAAATCAAATATTCGTTACTGAGGACTTGTTTGGGAACCCTCGGTAAGTCACACATGCTACGCCTATTACACTTTTCAGGTTACATATCAGTTATAATGCATGTTACAATGTCTTCAACTTATTCCATGCAATTGTTTCATACAAGCTACTGTCATTGAAGTGTAATAACGTGTGCTACTTGGGTAGGCAAATTTATTAGTTTCGCTAATTTACTCGCCCCTCCGTGCACTTTTGCTGATTAAAAACGATTTTCTACATCAATCATTTCCGATCGAATCAGTAGTGTTTTATTAGAATTAAGATCTTTACTGATCTCGAATTGACATGATCATGATCATACAAAAATCAAAATCACTTAGAGATCAGATCAGTTGTGATTTCGTAACGATGATTTTTTCCTTGGTTAAGATCACTTGTGATGAAATCAATAGTGATTTTTTATGTACGAGATCAGTGATCTTAAGATCAACAGTGATTTTACCAACCCTGTTAATAACTAATGATATTACATGTCAATATAAAATACTGTTTATATTGGAACAACGATTATTATTTCAGGTACACACTTAAAAAAAACCCTGTGATTTTACATCTTATTAGATGCACATAAATGGAGCGTCGCAGTTCACGCAAATTTACGTGGAAGAACATTTAATATTGTGTCTAAAACTCCATGGCATGAAATTCATTGAAATAAAAAAAAGAACACTTATAGTAACCGCCGCGACTTGAACCGAAAATCATTGGATCGCACGTACGTCTGTTAATCGACTGAACCACAGAAGCATGCATCTGCTTGGCTGGTAAAAGGTGCATTCAAATTTATACAGTTGCACCTGCTAGCAGAACGCAAGTTACAGTCGAAACCAGTAAAATTCAAGATAATCTAACATTAAGTCATTACAAATAAAATTTTTCGTCATTTGACAAATTAGGTCTTTATGAATTACATCGTATAAGGGATTAAGTCACCTGTAAAATTCAATTTTTTTTGGAGTGTACCTCAACATACCGAACTCTTTTCATGACGTATATGAGTAAGTATATTTTGATTATTATCGCCAATCAATAACATTGTTCGAGTTGATTCAACTAAGTGCAATGTCTAAAACAACTAAAGCCGATTTAACCGATTATAAATCGGTTCAGCCAACACTGAGAATTCGAAGCAAGGTCCATTTTGAATGTTTTCACCACTATTTTCGGAACCGTAAACCCGTGACTGGTAGTACTGACGTATGATTGTCAGTTTCATCAGTTTCATTCAGTTTCATAGAAATTCCGGAACTGGATGTCGGATCCAGATAAAATTCAAGAATTTTGGATAGAACTATAAAAACTTTAATTTGAACAAACATTTGTGAAAATCGATCCCGCCTGCTCTGCCAAAATAATGCATATTTTATCACATATAGCTGTGTAGTATCGGATGCCAGAAAACGGATCTTGGTGATTTGAAGACCATTCTTTTGATTGTGAAAATTTATGAACAATATCCTATGGGACAGTTATTTCATTTGAATTTAAGTTTGTGTAAATCGGATCACCCATCTTCGAGAAAATTGAGGGCATATTTTGATCACATACACGCACAGACTCACTGCATGATAAAGGCAAACGTAAGGTGCATAATGGGTTCATGCTTGTAAATGATTTGGTTGTTCAACTAGAATAAACTACTTAAATTGCTTCTCTGAATTATTAGGCACGTTTTCAATCATGAAATAATACTAACTTCAACTAATCTGATAGCCCTGCGAACCAATTAAGTTTTTAAAACGAATCCAATACAACATAAACGAAATCTAAAGAGCCTGTTCTGGCAATATTTTCAAAGTTCAAAGCTTTTGTCGATTGCATTTTATTTATTTTATGGTATTTTATCGTCGCAGCCAACCTCGACCTTTTTGACAGTTCACTGATACTATCGACTGTACTCGACAAAAATAATAGCTCATTTTAGGTATAATATTTTTGAAATTATCAGAGAATAAATAAACGCATATTAGCTATGTTTTTGTAAAGTAGTTTTATAAAACCTCCTCTCCCAGGGTAAATGTTTGCACCTTGGACTTAACATCAAATACTGTGCAACACTTTCACCATCTTTCTTGCACACTTTCATCCACTCCTTCTTCAAATCCTTGTCGTTTTTGAAGACCTTTCCAATTTTTCTGAAGCTTTCGGTTCGAATTCGTCCCGAATTTTATTACTGAGCGAAACTCTTGCAAGTTCGACAAATTTGTCTCCTTCGGTACAAAAACAACAACGTTGGCTTCGTACCACTGCATCACCGATTTCGTGTAACGGGCCCATGCAAGCTCCGGCCTTTGGATGAAAGACAACAGGCGCTTTAAGAGGAATTATTCTTCATACATTTGGCCTCTCATGTTGTCTGTCATTATGTACGGCTTGTTGAGTTTACCGCACCCTAAGATTGCTTGTCATACCAAGTACTTCTTGGCAAATTATTCGAACCCGGGATTTTTTTTGTTGCAAACCTGAACCCAACCTGTACCCGACAAACATATATTTTGCTGTACACTAACCCGACCAATACCCGTCGAGTTCGGGTCGGTTTTCGGGTACAAATAGTCGGAGCCCGCGAATTTTTCATAATCGCGCACGATTTTTTTTTTGTTGAAGCACTTCGATAACCACCTGACCAATTGTAGCGGAATTTTGCTCATATAAACATTACACTCTAAACTAGTTTTTCTCAGAGCGTTTATAAATTTGTATCCATCTAATGTATATAACTTACAAAATAAAATGTCTCATCTCTTTCGAGTACAGTCTTTATACATGAAAATTTTGAGCATTTAGTGATTCATTTGACACCTACATAGCCAACACAACAACGATTATTAAATGAAAGTTAGAAATAAACAGAATTGGGCATGTCTTTCGATTCCTTTGGAATCGAAAGACATGCCCAATTGAGTTTATTTCAATATAAAAATTTTAAGCTAGTTTAGATTGTTTTGTTTGTATGTACAAAACTTTTTAACATTTCTGTACAATTCACAGTTTCCTAGTTACAACGATTTGTCAAAAAATATATCCACTCTGTTAAAAATCAGTCTTGAGTCCAATTATTATCCCCATCCGTGCAAAACGAATGGTTTACCATACTTAAAACGTATACAAAATCTCATCCAAATCGGAGCATATGAAATCTAATGATTTACTATAGTTGCAAAAACTAGTTTGAAAAAAATCTTTCATTTTGAGTGTACGTAAATTTGAATTACCTTCCCATACAAAATTATTTCAGGTTGTAAGTAGTAACATTAATTATCAGGAATCAGAACAAATTGGCTCAAATGGCACGTTCCCCTTGATATTTGGAGATTTGTGCCTTGCCATCACTTTGTTTTTAGCATCATTTTCCCGATATATAAGAGGGAAGGATTGAAAGGAAATGGTAAGGGTTGGACTAGGAGGATGGAAAAAATTGACGACACAAAAACACATAAAAGCAGAAGTAAAATTCTGCACCCCTAAGGGATGCTGAACAATCTGCTGAGGATCACATTTAGTGGAAGCAGAAGGAAATTCTGAACCTCTACGAGGTCCCGAACAGTCTGCTGTTAATAAAACCTCCAACCCCCGAGAGGATTTAGAGATTTTACAAAAGCGACACCATTCTGCACTCCCGGAAGAATGCAGAACGACTCGCAGTATGTACGAGCAGAAGTAAATTAAGTACCCCCCAAAGGATGCCAAACAATCTGCTAAACCCTATTAAAGGTGAATACAGAAGGGATTCATTCACTCCAGAAAGAACGATGAACCCTTCTGACTATAGCTCCTTACCACATTGGGTGAGAAACGAGAGAATATCCTTCAATTTTAGCTCCGCATACACAGACTCAACCATGTATGGAGAACCAAAAACCCGGATACGTAGCTGCGTCAATGCGGGACAGTTACATATCAGATGATATGAAGTACCATAATCGCATTTACACAAATCACACGAATAATACTCAGCACGTTGAATAGTATGTGATAATTGAGTTTGCAATGTCCAGTCAGAGCTCTGACCAGAATACTTAAATGATACTTGAAGAAATGCAGTAGACACTTTGACATTTTCAGATTTAAATCTGGTAGAAATGCTTTTGTCTGAGCGCAAGTTTGCAAGCTGCGCAAGTAGCTGGCATGTTTGGATGCAGCCCAAGAACGAATCTTGTGCTTTATCCAACTAGTTGAATGTGGTAAAGCTGGTTCAGGACCAACGAAATCATTCGTTGCACCAGCTCTAGCCAACTCATCAGCCCATTCATTTCCAGTAATACCAGAATGGCCGGGTACCCATAAGAAGTAAACAGCATTTGAAATGCTGAGGTCTTCAATTTGAGTTCGACATGCGATCACTAGATTCGACCGTGAGTCATTCGAACTGAGTGCTTTTAAAGCTGCCTGACTGTCGGAACAAAAATAAATTCGTTTACCACAGATCCTCTGCTGAAGTGCCGATTGTACTCCACACAGAATCGCGTAGATTTCTGCTTGGAACACAGTACAGTATCTACCAAGTGAATGAGACTGCTTCAGCCTCATTTCACGACAGTAGACACCAGCACCAGCACGACCATTCAATAGAGAACCGTCCGTATAACAAACTATGTGTTCATCAAGTTGTCGTTCCAGACAACCAGACAACCATTCCTAACGAAGGGGATAGCTCACATTGAATGTTTTAAAAGGAAAACTGCATGTGATAGTTAGGTCACTAGGAGCGAGTAAATACTCATCCCACGTAACCATTTGAGACCACAAGCGAGTGTGGCTGGTAGCATAATCTAATGGGTTACTGTTCCAAAGCCCTGTAACCCTAAGACGGTATGCACAAGATAATGCTTCTTGTTTTAGGAACACATGTAGTGGTTCAATACACAGTAGCGCCTCTAGAGCAGCAGTAGGAGTTGTCGTGAATGCTCCTGTCATTGCCATTAGGACCATCCTTTGGAGATGATTTAGCTTTGACTGAACTGTCGCGACTTCTCCTTTCTGCCAACATACAAGACAACCATATGCTAAAATTTGTCTAACAATAGTTGTGTAGATCCAATGAATGTATCTGGGTTTGAGTCCCCATGATTTCCCAAAAGTTCGTCTGCATTGGCCGAAAGCCATGCAAGCTCTTTCAATCCTGAAGTCAATGTGAGCAGACCAATTCAGTTTTGAGTCAAGAATAACCCCGACGTATTTAACTTGATCGACCACAGTGACCCCTGAACCAAAGAACTGCAACGGACGAGCTCCTGTAATTTTTTTTTTTTTTTCATAAATACGTTTATTTCTTAAGGCAGTTTACATAAGTTTTTCTTCGCCGTAGCATCACTTTTACATAATATTCTTATCCTAATTTAATTCTAACACAGTCACAACGTTTTGAATTTATTAAAACATATTCTCTTATAGCTTAAATATCATCTTAGGTAACTCGTCATTAATTATGAAATCTACTCGGAAATATTATTTGAACCAAACGATTACCTTCTATAAGTTATAAAATAAGCTGTTTTTTTTTGACATTTTGTTGATAATTTCATAAACTGTTTCGAGTTTGTTTGTATCATTACATAATTTTTATTCTAATTTAGCTATTGGTTGAACTCATGGACGCAGCTGGGATCAGAGCTAAGTCTTAAAAGGGGCCTTTATTAAATTGAAACTCCAATTTTCTTTATGATATGATAAATAAGTTTCATGTATGAAAGGTCACGACAAGCAAGAATGTCTCGAACTGGGATATTGGATAGTCTACCTTGGGTACGCAAAGAATTTATTAGTTGAGATCTGACATCACGATACTCCACGCATGTCCAAACGACATGATCAATATCCCGATAACCTTCTCCGCAAGCACAATGATTAGTCTCGGAGAGCCCAATTCGAAGGAGATGTGCATCTAACGTGTAGTGATTGGACATGAGTCTGGACATCACACGAATGAAATCCCTACTCACATCCAGTCCCCTGAACCATGCCTTTGTCGATATATTCGGAATAATTGAGTGCATCCACCGACCCAGATCATCTCTATCCCAAGAAGCTTGCCAGCTGGCAAGTGTTCTTTGGCGAGACGAGCTATAGAATTCGTTGAAAGCAATCGGTCGCTCATAAATTTCACCCTCAATAGCACCACGTTTGGCTAAAATATCGGCTCTTTCATTGCCAGGAATGGAGCAATGAGCCGGGACCCAGACTATAGTGATTAGATAATTATTGTTCAATATGTCGTTCAGGCACTGTTTTATTTTGCCCAGGAAAAACGGTTCAGTCTTGCCAGTCATGTTTGAGCGAATGGCTTCAATTGCACTCAGACTATCTGTGAAGAGGAAATAATGGTTTGGAGATAATGTGACGATTACACTCAAACTATAATGAACTGCTGCTAGCTCTGCTATATAAACAGATGCAGCTTCTTGAAGCCTAAATGAAGCCGAAACATTATTGTTGAACATACCAAACCCTGTCGCTTCTTCAATTCGCGATCCGTCCGTGTAAAACATTTTCTCAGAGTCAATATGCCTGAACTTACTTGAAAATATTTTTGGGATTTCCGTCGAGCGTAGGTGATCCGGGATTCCACGCACTTCGCGCTGCATGGATGTGTCGAAAAATAAAGTTGAGTCAGGGACATTTAGGAGGCTGACATGGATAGGAATATATCTTGAAGGGTTGATTTCCTGTGACATATGGTTAAAATATACTGTCATGAATTTTGTTTGAGATCGAAGCTCGACTAGTCGTTCGAAATTATTAATTACCATGGGATTCAGCACCTCACATCTTATTAGCAGGCGTGATGAAAGCTCCCAAAATCGATCTTTTAATGGAAGAACTCCCGCCAGAACTTCAAGACTCATTGTATGTGTTGAATGCATGCAGCCTAAGGCAATTCGCAAACAACGGTACTGAATTCGCTCAAGTTTGATAATATGAGAGTTTGCAGCGGAACGAAAACAAACGCATCCATATTCCATCACTGAAAGTATCGTTGTTTGATACAATTTTATTAGATCTTGCGGATGAGCACCCCACCAAGATCCTGTTATTGTTCGAAGAAAATTTACTCTTTGTTGGCATTTCGTTATCAGATACCTAATGTGTCCTCCCCACTTGCATTTGGAATCGAACCACACCCCGAGGTATTTAAAAGTTAAAACCTGTTGGATCATTCTTCCCATCATATGGAGCTGAAGCTGCGCGGGATCATGCTTTCGTGAAAAGACGACTAACTCTGTTTTCTCCGCAGAGAATTCGATACCAAGATGAACAGCCCAAACGGACAAGTTATCTAAGGTATCTTGCAATGGTTTATGCAGATCAATAGCTTTGGGTCCAGTAACTGAAACCACGCCATCATCTGCCAATTGTCTTAGTGTACATGGGGTTACAAGACAGCTGTCAATGTCATTCACGTAAAAATTATAAAGGAGCGGACTGAGGCATGAGCCTTGCGGTAGACCCATGTAGCTAATTCTGAATGTTGTCAAATCGCCATATGAAAAATGCATGCGTTTCTCTGACAAAAGGTTGTGCAAATAATTATTCATAACCGCTGGGAGTCCATGTTGGTGGAGCTTGTCTGAAAGAACATCAATGGAAACTGAATCAAATGCTCCTTTAATGTCTAAAAATACAGATGCCATTTGTTGCTTTTGAGCGAAGGCAATTTGGATGTCAGACGAAAGTAATGCAAGGCAATCATTCGTCCCTTTATTTCTACGGAAGCCAAACTGAGTATCTGACAACAAACCGTTCGTCTCGACCCAAGTGTCGAGACGTCGTAGAATAATTTTTTCGAACAATTTTCTGATGCAGGACAACATCGCAATGGGTCTATATGAGTTGTGATTGGAAGCTGGTTTCCCCGGCTTTTGAATGGCGATAACTTTCACTTGTCTCCAGTCAGGTGGAACAATATTTTGCTCAAGAAACTTGTTGAACAATTCCAACAAACGTCTTTTTGCGAGGTCGGGCAGATTCTTCACCAAATTGAATTTAATTCTGTCCAACCCAGGGGCGTTATTGTTACAAGACAAGAGTGCTATAGAAAATTCCATCATTGAAAATGGGTTATTAATAAAACCATTATTTGGAGGAGATTCCCTTATAATGCTCTGCGTAGGAACAGAATCTGGGCAAACTTTCCTAGCAAAGTCAAATATCCATCGGTTCGAGTATTCATCACTCTCATTGCCCACGTTACGATTCCTCATTCGTCTGGCCGTGTTCCAAAGAGTGCTCATTGAGGTTTCTCTTGACAAACCTTCGACAAAATGTCTCCAATAGCTACATTTTTTGGCTCGAAGTATGCTCTTGTACTTGGTTTCTAAAGCCATAAGTTTTTCAAAATTCTGAGGAGTTCCTCCTCCCCGTTTTAGAAACGTCTTGCAAGCATTTTGTTTTGCGAGTTTAGCCTCTGAGCACTCTTTGTCCCACCAGGGGTTGGGAGGCCTTCTGTTAGTCGTTGGTCCAGGAAAGCGTTTAGTTTGGGATTGTTCTGCTGCCTCCAGAATCGAACAAATGAGGAAGTCATATTCTTCAAGTGGAGGGAGCTCTTCCATTGAAGTCAAAATACTAGAGATACTACTTTGGTATTTAATCCAGTCGATATTTTTTGTCAAATCATATGGAATACTAGCTGAAGTAGCAATGCAATTGCTATTGCTAATTGAGATGATGATTGGTAAATGATCGCTACCGTGTAAATCAGGCAATATTTTCCAGGTGCAATCTAGTCGAATTGATGTTGAGCAAAGAGATAGATCTAAAGCACTTGGGCGTGCAGGAGGTCTTGGGATCCGTGTCATGCTACCCATATTTAATACCGTCATGCTAAAATTGTCACAAATGTTTTGTATTAAAGATGATCTGCTATCATTGTAAACGGAACCCCACATCATTCCGTGCGAATTTAAATCCCCCAGAATCAATCGTGGAGCAGGAAGGGCTTCAACCATTTCATTAAGCTGTCGCTGTCCAACTTGTGCTTTTGGAGGAATATAAACCGAAGCTATGCAAATATCTTTGCCTTTAATGTTTATTTGGCAAGCAACAACTTCTATACTAGAAGTTGAAGGGATGTTTAGTCTATAAAAGGAATAGCATTTCTTAATTCCCAAAAGCACTCCACCATACGGAGAGTCTCTATAGCTCCTGTAATTATCCTACGATGAGTGAAAAGCACCATTGATGTTTTGCCCGGATTCACAGATAATCCAACCTGACAACACCATTGTTCAACAGATCGCAGGGCTTGCTGCATTAAATCAAAGAGAGTGTTAATGCTTATACCGGTCATCAATATATGATAATCGTCGGCAAAACCATAAGTCGGAAATCCAAGGTTATTAAGTTTCCTTAACAAACCATCACCGACTAGGTTCCATAAAAGTGGGGATAGTACACCACCTTGAGGACACCCACAGACACTCAGCTTTCTAATCTCTGGCTCGCCGAAGCGATGATCAAAGAAGTTGATTGCTAAGCATTGCGTGTATCCAGTAAGGGAAAAACCCAAGATGTTCCGTTCACGACTGCAATGTTTAACCTCCTGCAGCCATTCAGCCATCGGCACGGAAATACACCTTGACTTAGGAGTTCCTATTTTTGTGGCCTTTTACGACATGGAACAGGAAACCAGTGGATCAATTCTTGGTAAAAAATAATTCCGCCGGATGCCACACGGCTTACCTGTTTGGTGGACTTATACCACCGGTACAGGTGGACCGTAGCGTTATTCTTAGCCAGTTGGGAAACCGCTACCGACACTACACGGCTATCTAGGCTGCTCAGAGAGGGAAGTTAACATTGATGGTCAACTTCCATGGATGGCCGAGCAGCCAGAAAAGTGTACGTAAATTTGAATTACCTTCCCATACAAAATTATTTCAGGTTGTATGTAGTAACATTAATTAACATCGCTCCCCACCTACGGGAGCAGCTATCGTTCGAGACCAGTATCTAAACCCTGACTAACTGGTTCATACTAACGATAAACCTCCGCACTGGGTTTAGCAATTTCACCTCGAACTCTAGAATCATAAACCTTCGACTGTATCTAAGATAAGAATGTATAAATCGGTACTGGCTGCTTGCCAAGTTTAAGGTTAGTTGACAGCCATCCGTGAACTGCTACCATGTTTGTAATAATACACGTTAATTTGATTTTTCCATCTATGTAATAAAATCGGTTGCGCTTTTTCTCCACTCGAACGCAATAAACATACATAACACGAGTTGGGTATTGTCTCTTATGACAAGAATTACTCATGACCACGTTGTAGAATTTGCAAGACACAACCGTACCTGTGCGGATCATGACAAATGCATGGCTACTCTGTTTTAAGCGAGAAATAAGATTTATGACGTTTCATTTTTTGCTGTATAGCTCATGTCGTCGGATAGCTGAATACTCATCGTTTCGAATGATTAAGCTTTGCTAGAAGTGAATAAACTGTAAACTAACTTAAACAATAATTTGATACCAATAATAATATGAGACATTATGACGGTCATAATTTATTTATGAATTAACTTAAAAAACAAAAAACACTTAAACATCTTTTAGCAAATTGAAATTCAATTGCCAAGGGTTCTCCTTAAAATCCATATACAACAAACTGCTTTAAGAGTAAGATTTGCTAGGATGTGATGAAGTTGTACAATGCATTCCTCGGGCCGTCGATGCAGCTCTTGGAACAAACTGGAAAGTAGCTATAGATTAAAAATGTTGACGTAACTCGATTGCATATATTTTGTCCCGCCAATTTGCAATTTCAAACAAAATAATTATCTATGGAATAACACCAATTACTCGGGAGTCTGTTGTTGGCCTGCAATTTGGATCTAATCGACCACGTTCTGATCGCAAATTGCATAAATTTGATTCACTCTTTCTGTCGTACAGTTTACTGTTATGAGAATCGAGAATCAGAAAATGCGTAGCAGGGGCTGCGAAGGCACTTTTCTTTATATACTTAACGGTCGTTGTGTTCGGCTTGCTGTATTTGACAACCTTCCTCCAGAACACCCAAGTGAGAATTGTCAACGAAAAACTCTAGGTCGGAGATTTGCTCTGCTTCGCTTTAATGTATCGTCGTCCACTGCGACGTATTCGGCTGCACCAACCACAGCGGTACAGCTTCCTTGGATGGGATTTGGCTTCGTCTTCTGTTTATCGGTTCACTCAGGCGTCTCATTGTCTGTCGGGCGAACCAAAGGAGCAATCCTACGCGAAATTGTCCAGAAATGGTAAAATTGTAGCACGAACCCCTTGGATATGCATAAGACTTTATATGAGTTTGTTCACATTATTTTCAAACAATTATAGCTAGAATTATAGAGCTTCTACAAAAAAAATGTCTAAAAAGAAGTCGTAAGTAATCAATTGAACTTTCTAAAAAATATATACACTGAAAAAAAATCTTCCGATTTTTCATGAAATCGAAAAATAAATTTATTTTTCAAAAATTCTCAATTATTTTACCGTACGATTTATTGATTTTATACCACAAAAAACGAAAATTTACCAGTAAACTAATGAATGTTTTAGAAAAATAGAGAGATGATAAATATTAAAGCTTTCTGAGGAAACACTTTTTAACAATTTTGGATAAACGATTTTTTTATAGGAATAAATGTATCTGAGCACTGAAATTTATATTTTCCAAGCTAGGTTCAATAAAAAACTCATTAAAAGCTACTTTCTAAATGTAGTCGCTTTAGATATATATTTCTAATAGGAACTAAATCGAGAAAATGAACATTTTAAGAGAATACGCCCTTTTTTAAATAAAATTTTTATTCTGGCCTTTTTGCGTAAAAGCTTTACGTGGCCGATTGGCTAACATTTTTGTTACTTAAAATTTTCTTTTGCTATTGGATCTCGTTTTCACTCTTTTTCTAGGGGGAGATGAGTTTCCATTTCCATCCAACGAGGATCGGGGGTCACTTCGTCCGCGGCTTATCTCATCATCCATTGCTTCATCGTCAGTGTTGTGTGTGATTTCCGTTTTCTTTTCGTTTTCCTTGTTGATCGTAGTCTTGGGCTCGTTGAGAGTTGCTGTACACGCGCCTTGTTGTACATTGGTTGCAGTTGCTGGTTGGTTGGAGGGTAAGTTGTTAACTGCAGCTGGTGTACTTTGTTCTATAGGGGGTACTGATGGTTTCGTTGAAGGGGATGCTTCATTGTTGTTGATGGCTGTCACAGATGTATTGGGATAGCTTGGGGTTGGTGTGAAGAAAGCACTGTTGTCCTTTGGTGTAGTTGTCTTCTTGTCCAGTTTATCACATGGCTTACCGTAGTGAACAGCTTTTTGGCAATATTGACATGTGGCCATCTGATTGTCATAGGTAACAAGTGATTTGCAAGGAATTCTTGTATCCTGACCGAAAGTCACATAAGAATGTATAGGCCTCTTCAAGCCTCTCATAACGAACGTACACCATTTAGAATACCGGAGAAAAAGTTCTTCCACTTCTCTTATTCGATAGAGAGAATCTCTCCGTATTGGGACATAGTTTTGCGAATATAAGAATCGGTGACGCTTGAGGAAAGATCATGCACACGCACTTCTATAGCACTATCTTCCATATATACTGGAATGTTGTACTTAAGGGCTGAGGACAGTACCGTAAAGTGGTAGGTTTTTTGCTATTTTCCCGTTTCAAATTAAATTTTCTTGGAAACGGTACGGAATATAGAAAAACCCACCTAACAATGTCTTCGAAATTTAGTTGAGAATATTCTGTGAAATTTTCAGAATGATTCATTGAGTTTAGCGGTCGTGTTGTATTTTTTTCTGACTGAAGAACTGCTGAAAACTGGAACGCTCGGAAATGCATACTTCTACTTGTTCATCGAATATCTCGGCTTTGAAGGCTTGTATCATAAATCTACCGTGACAAAGTCTAGATAATTTAGTTTAAATGCGATTAGTGCATAAAAACATATATGTTATCGCGATAAAAATAAAGTCTTGTATTTTCCTGTGAAACAAAGTCAGTTTCAATGCATCCACCATTTTTTTTCGTTTTGGTTTCCTGATAGCATTCTGAAAAAGGAGAGAGAAATAAAATTCTCTCGACAAGGCTGCCAAACACACAGACATTTAATCTTTGTGAAAGTTTAATATTTTTTCATTGTTCATTGGAATCCATGTAATGTCCAACCCATACGATGGATTAATGTGATAAAACTTCTCATCAAAATAATAAAATGTATGCTGGCAACCCGGTACAGTTTGCTCATATACGAAAGAGTACAAGAGAAATACGATGCGCAAAGGGAATTGAGCGAGCCACGTGGTCGATTTAAAACTTAACACGTGGCCCTGTGTCCTCAGACCTTAATGTTCTCGTGCTCCATATAGTGCACATTGTTATTATCTTTTGAGAATTGAATTGCAACATTTTTTGTCTTATTGCATTGAAGTAAATGCACACGTTTAATGTCAAGATGCATTTGCTCCTTAAGCAAACCTTCAAGTTCTCGTATAGAAGGTCGAATTTTGCACTGCCTGAAGTCAACAACGATGGGTCTAAATGATGAAAAAAACATCATTTTTGCGATTTTTTTTCAGGACTATCGTTTAACGAAAAAAAATCCAAATATTTTGTATACCAAAAAGCATCATTCGAACAACATTTTGTAATTTTTCCATGGAAAAATATTGAGAAATAAGTCGGTGAAGATGCATTTTTTAGGACGCTTCTTAAAAATCACGATTTGCGGTGTCCACTGTATCTCAGCGCAGACTAATCAGAAGTGAAAAATCAAAGCAGCATAGTTAGAGTAGAAGTTTTTCTAGACCCCAACGTTTCTGTTTGATTTTTTTTTTTAATTTTTTGTGGTTGTTTAAATTCAAAAGTACGATTTTTCACGGTAAATTCGCCATTTTGTACGGTAAAACCTCCCCATAGTAACAAACAACGAAAAGGAAATCGTTGGGGTCTGGTTTTTTATATGTAGAAAGTGTGCGCAAAATTTGAAAAAATTGGTGCAGTAGTTTTTGAATGACGATGGACACGGACTTTCAAAACTTGCTTTCGAGAAAAACGCGTTTAAAATTTATTGTCTTTAAAATCGAAGGAAACAATTTATTACTAAAGGGAGCACGTAGGCTCTAACATTCTCAAAAAGGCATATTTTTTCTTTTGTATTTTGTTATAATGAAACATTTCGAGAATGTTTTGTCAAGTTTTTAAGTCAATCGAAGCAGAAATCTTTGGCCTGTGTGTGCAGCTCTTATTTCTTCGTAGTATGAGATCGGCAAAGATAAAGGCCCATAACTTTCTGAGTTTTGTTCCGATAGGCTTCAAAATTTCACAGAATATTGTTGAAATGTTTTACTATCAGAAAAAAGAAAGAAAATAATTAATGACTTTTCAAAAGTGTTAGACCCTACCCGCTTTTTAAAGCAATGTACATTTTCAATTACGTAATCTGTTAGCTTCGGGTTGCCATGAATTGGTAACACTTTTCGTATGGAATGAAAGATCATATATTTCGTTTTAAGTAAATTCAATGACAATAAATTAGCGTTGAAATATTTGTCAAGGACATCTAGGTCACTGTTCATCGAGCTTATAATGGTACTGATATTATGATGGGGATAGAATAAGGCTGTATCATCGGCAAAGAGTCTTGGAGTACCGTTAAGATTCAAGTTGCCTTATGTATAAGAGAAATAATAAAGGTCCTATATTACTACCTTGTGGTACAGCCAATTTTCATAGGAGCGAGGTTGTTACGTTCCCCATCAATGGATACAAATTGTTGCCTATTTGTCAAGTAACTACGAATAACGCTGTTGGCAATGCCTCTGATACCATAACATTCGAGCTTTTCGAGTAAAACCGTGTGGTTTAACGTGTCCAAAGCTTTTTTAAGGTCAAGAAATCAGGCACCGACAATATTCTTACGATCTATTTCACTCATTATCTTGTCAACTAGTTCTATTATAGCAGTTTGTGTGCCAGAACCTTGTCTAAAACCGTATTGAAATTGGTAGAAGACGCTATGTTTATTTAAAAAGTCAAGCAATCTGGTGACTAATAGTTTTTCAAAAATTTTGTTAAAGACGGACAATATAGATATGGGACGATAATTATTACAATCACAACAATTACCGGACTTAAATATAGGAATGACTTCAGAGATTTTTAGACAATCGGGTTAATAACCGGACGGAATAATTTCATTAAAACATTTAGAGAGAATCCTAGAAAACGTTGTACAATTTTCTTTTAGTAAACTAGCTGATATACCATCGGAACCATTGCCTTTGTTATTATCTAGGCTGTGTATCAGCAATGTAACTTCGGCGATTGACGAGGGACGAAAAAATATTGAGTCCGAACACAACGAACATTGCTTAAAGGATTAATGCTAGTATTGGTTAGAATATTATTTGCTAGTTTTTGTCCAATGCTAGAGAAATAGTCATTAAAGGTCTGACATATTTCTTTACAATCAACAATTCTTCTACCATTTTCTATGAGGTTTATCTTATCGTTTTTCTTGGTTAAGCCGAATGAGTTTTTCAAATTTTTCCAAAATTTTGAGTGAGGTGTATTGGTAAGCAAGTTTTCGTAAAACAATTGTATACCCTTTTTTCAAGGTTTCAACTTTTTTAGAGATATGTAGAAGCATTTGCTTGAGATGTAAATCTGTCGGATTACTTTTGACGCGCTGGAGATAATTACTCTTTATTTTTATCAGAGTGCAAAGGTCATAAGACATCCAAGGACAGTAAAAACCCTTCACTTTGATAGTTTTTGTTACTGTTCTGCTATAACGCTCAAGTAAGTGATTGTATGTATACATTATTGATTGAAGTATAGATTCTGCATTTTCATTGATATCAATACTGTTCATGAAACTTAAAAATTCGCGATTAATTTGACGACGATTAATGACCTTTTTTGTCAGTAACATTGTATGCTTTTCAGAAAAAAGCTCAATAGTTGATAATACTTGTGAATGATCACTAAGGTTATTAAAAATAGTGTCATTTCGTACTCGATTCACGTCGTCAAGTTTACATAAAACATGGTCAAGTATGTTGTTACTAGTTGGTCTGGTAGGAAAACAGTTTGTACAAATAAAACTGTAAGAGTCTAACTGTGCCCTATATCTTGCCACAATGTTGTGGTTAATCATATTAACTGGGACATTCACATCACCTACAATAAAGCACGAACGTTTAGGTTGGACTTCATACATTAAGCTTTCTAAATATACAAAAAAATCATTAAAGTCAAAACTGGGCGGGCGATATACTCCATGAACATCATAAAACTGTCCTTTGACACACAGTTCAATGTGTATGTGATGGAACCCATCAAGAGTAAGAACTTTAATAATTCTATGTTGAATGTTTTGTTTCACATATACGGCTAAACCACCACAAGAGTGATTCCTGCAAGCAAAATAGGCTCTATATTGTGGTATTTCGTGAAGGATGCAGTTTTCATTTTTGAGCCATGTATCTCCAATAACGATGACGTCTATAGAAGTTTTACAATTCTCTAGGTCCTGTAGTATTACGTCAAACTTGGACAGTTCATTTATACCTCCAACATTCCACTGTAAAATTTTTAACGTTTGTTTATCATTACTAACGTAGCTATCATTGAAATTATAAATATTGTCGTGGGAGAAGTTTTTCTGATTTGTGTTGTCCGTTTAATTAATAAAAATATAAAAGTTTTAAAAAAAGTTGAAAAAGTTAAAAAGTTAAAAAAGTTTGAGAGCTGGCCAGATCTTGCTTCTTGCCACTACTCAAAGTCAACGGTAGAATGCTATACTTCCAAAAATGTCACTTTCGTCCCAAAAGACATGAATCCACAAAATTGCCCACAACTTCGAACAATTGAGGAATTTTGGGCATTAACGAAGGCACATCTTAGGAAACATGTCTCGGCAGCCGAAAAAATTCAACAGTTCGAAAAAGATTGGAAAAAGTGTCAAAACTTGTCGCCAAGAAGTTTAATGAGGAACGTTTGCAAGAAGGTGCGCCAGCTAGTCTACAATGGCTAAGTAGCAAATGTTGAGAATAATATTCTGTTGTTGTAGTCTAATATTATCAGTATATCGAATTTTTGAATATCTAACACTTGTGAATTATTTACAGCGAAATCAAAGTGCGTCCATACTTTCTGGGACAGTCTTTAGGTTCGTTCATCAACGAATATTCAGTCATTTAAAAACAACATTCTGACTGTTTTTCAGGCATGGTGGCTGGAGAGTTTACTCGCTTCTGTAAATATTTTGTTTCGTTGGAGCCTGCACTATTGAAACAACCCTATAGGAATCATTATTGAGGGAAAAAAGAAAAGACAAAAGGCACGAACACGCTGATCCGTTACCTATGCACATTTGATTGCTATCTTAACATTCATTCCGGTGAATATGGCAATTTGCATTCGAAAGACGCCTGAATTAGACAATTATTACACTCGCAGCAAGTGACCCGGTCGCGTATGGCTGTTTACAGGAACTGACATGTTTCACTCACGAGAGCATATAGGGCATCACCAATTGTTCAAACAGGATTGATAAATGGAATAACCACAGTGATTGACTTGCACTGGGTCTCTCGAATCAATTCACCCACCCCTCGAAAGCGTACGGCAACATTGTTGTCTCCGTTGTGCAATTGCGACATTCTGAGCCGCGGGAAAATGAAATTGTTCCGTGTGATGATAAAAATCACGTATGGACCTGCTATCCACAATCATTCTAATCCGAGGCGCGCACCCGTCCAGAACCAGTCAGTTATAAGGTGTCAGGTCAGATTCGATCGTATCGGAGAACAAATTGCATGCAAACTACAGTTAGATCCGTTCAAGTTCAGCAGGACAGCAGTGTGTTTTCCGCGAGTTATCTTTCTCGTTGGTAGCAGTTCAACCATGTGGAATACGCCGTTTATATACTTGAGTGCGGTATTGATCGTTCTGGCCGCCTACTACCGATGGTCTCGCCGGAAGATACTGGCCTGCGTGGCAAACATGAATGGACCGCCAGCATTACCGTTAATTGGACATGGGTACTTACTGCTGAAATATACATCCACAGGTGCATGTTAGTTTTACTCGTAATGGAAAGTTCAAGTTAAAGAAAGTGAGAAAAATACAAAGTGCAACTATGGAAGAAGGACACGTTTAGTTATCCTGCTATACCTTACTAATCATGATGGCATGATTGTGGCATGACGCTAGTGAATAATTATTCGGACTTAGCAATACTGATCCAAACATTTCGGCTCATTTTTTGGAAACCAAACTTCAGACAGAACTTCGATTATAGTGAAATATAGTGACCTTTGAACATCGTTGAATCGCAATCTTTATAAAAGATGCATTGGTACTACATTCCTCTTGTGAATTACAACAATGAATTATAAGACTGGCGCCACTTGCATTGAATAACCCACCCGAGATATTAATATGCAAACATTTGGCAACTCAGCAATAATAAATTCGACCTTTCATATTATATTATCATTATTACTACAATATTATTGGGATTGGACAAAACGTGTCCACTTATTTCAGTTCATAACTGAGAAGATAAATATTTTTTCCATAGTACTCAAGTTGATATTTTCCATAATATTTTTAAACAATATGTTTACCTAATACTTTATAATCATGTCGTGTATTAGTACAATTTTAAATCATTATGAACAAACATATTGCCAACGTAACAGTTGTGAAATCTCGGTTAATTTTTCAAAAGGGCGTAAAAGCAAGTGACAGTTTCTCTTTGTTTACTTTCTCTTCTATCAATTACTAAGCGGTTTCCACGTTTATCACTCAACTCTTTGCATGAAAGGATACCCGAAACTTTCGACTTTCAAACAGAATAGTGATATCAAAGAAAATCATCTTTATCACATCACAATGATCGAAAGAGAGAGTGATTAAAGAGAAACTGTCACTTGCTTATACGCCCTATTGAAAAATGACCCGAGAAATGAATCTGTCCCATTCGCTTCTAAAAGTTGATTCGAAAAATCAAAGACCAGAAAAAACTGTTTTCATCTATCTAGTGGTGTAATGATGCCTTTCTCATATCTCAATAGGTACTGCAGTATTCTTCAAAAACCTGTTTTAATCCACCTAGGGGTTGAAATGATAACTTTCTCATATTACTGATAGTTCCTTAAATATTGCTAGAGCATTAAAAAAAAAACATTTGAAATTGTAATAAAAACCAAATTTTTTTTAATAAACTTAACCTTCTTATTTTATGGATTTTATGTTATGGAGCAAATGTGAAATAATTGTTTTCCCTTTTTGCGTTCCAGAACCGGAAGTTGGATCCGGATAGATTTAAATAGCAACCTATGGGACTATAAGACCTTTCGTTTGAGCCCAAGTTTGTGAAAATCGGTTAAGGCGGCACTATATCCGGTACAGCCGAAGTCATAACTTAAAAATTAAAATAGTTTGAGCCATATTTGGAAGATTTTTTCCGTTTTATGCATCGTCACTCTAAATGGTTGCCCCGGGCTGGTGCTTGAATGCATAGTCTTACAAGTCACTAGTCGTATGTTCGAGCCCCGACCTGGAAGGATTCTTTGTGTCAGTAGGATCATAGCACCAACTTACAATTTATTATTTATATATTTATTTATTTATCTGGAGCAGGGAAAAGCCCGGTGGAGATTAAATTTAGCAATCTCTCTCTCCAGCAGGCATGAAACCTCCTCATCAACAGATTACAATGATCCAACAGATACATTTAGGCCTAACACTATAATTAAAACTAACAGTTAAAACCAAATTTCTAACACTATAACTAGTTGATGACACCAAGCATAATAGTATTAGTTACTTAGAAGGTGAGAGAGAGGAGAAAAGTGGTTAGGTAAATTGAAAACAAGGGTTGGTGGAGGGGGTGCTAAGCGAGCGAAAACGAATGACGGGGTTAGAATCGGCATGTAGATCTAATTAGTTATCTAAAAAATGGTGGAAGACAGAAAAAAACGACGACGTTAGAATCGGCATGTAGAGCTAACTAGTGATAAAAATGGATGGTGGAAGACAGAGAAAAAGAGCAAATAACGACCAGGTTAATTTAGGCGAGCGAATCTAGTTAATGAAAATTGAATGAAAATAAAATATTAACGGTTCCAGACAAATCCTAATCTAACAAGTGACTATGAAACAATCGTTTAATCATGTTTCGAGATAAATGAAAGTCGAAAACATTGGAACAGTTGTTGAATGTTCAGCACATACTGGAGAACAGCTCATTAGAACCATAATTTGTTCTTGCAACAGGTAGTCTCAAAAAGGGTTGGGTACGAAGATTGCGTCGATAAATGGCGAGATTAATCAACTGTAAGAGTTCGGGACAATCGATACGTGATTGAAGCAAATCAGCAACGAAAGTTGCCTTGAAGACATTCCGACGAACGAATAACCGATCAAGATCAATAAGCTTACAGCGATCTATGTAACTAGGAAGATTAGTAGGATCTCTCCATGGTAGGTTACGCAGGGCAAATCTAATAAATTTATGTTGAATAGCTTCGATCCGATCTATGTTGATTTGATAATGGGGTGACCAGACAACAGCTGAATATTCAAGCGTCGAGCGGACTAAAGAACAATATAATGCTTTAAAACAATGTACATTGACAAAGCTCTTAGTAATGCGAAAGACGAAACCTAAAATCTTGGAGGCCTTAGAGATCACATAATCGATATGACTTTTGAAATTCAACTTGGTATCAAGAACGATACTTAAATCTTTAACGGTAGACACTTGTTTCAGTACAATCTGCGAAATATTATAGTCGTAGCTAAATAGCGAATGTTTGCCAGTAAACGACGTAACGGAACATTTCGAGGCATTTAAGACCATTCTATTGTCGTTACACTAGTTCACGAATGATTGAAAGAGTTGAGATCATTGAGGTAGAGCAATTATAAAAAGGTCCCAAGTGACTGCCTTGAGGGACTCCAGAACCTACAGCAAACAGTGTTGTAGTACATTCACCGATTTTCACTAACATTTCCCGACCAATAAGATATGATTGAAGCCAGTTTAGTAAAGATCCACTGAATCCAAGTTTTTCGAGTTTAGCAACTGCAATTTGGTGGTTTATCTCGTCGAAGGCTGCGGAGAAATCCGTATAGATAGCATCAACTTGAAGGCGCGCTTGTAGGGATCGAATTATAAAAGATGTATAAGACAATAAGTTCGTTGTAGTTGATCGTTTTGGCATAAAACCGTAATGTGTTTCCGAGATGTAGTTATTGCAGTTATGCTTGATGAAGTCCAGAACTATATTTTCAAGTAACTTAGATACAGCACATAGTGCGACTATCCCACGATCATTAGATACATTAGCTTTATTTCCCTTCTTGAAAACCGGGAAAATATATGATGTTTTCCAAATATCCGGAAAAGTTTCTGAATTGAGTGAGATATTAAACAGCATCGAAAGGGGAATCAGAAGGCTGTTCGAGCACTTTTTCAATACCAAAGAAGGGATACCATCGGGCCCAGCGTTAGAAGATAGTTTCATTTTATAACACGCTTTATCAATCATAGCTGTCGTTATTATTGGATGGGGGCCAATCGGGGAACGGCGAGGAACATTAATGATAGCTTTGGAGATCTGATCATTCGATAAGGTTTCATCAGAGAATACATTGCTGAAATGTGATTTAAATAGGTTACAAATGTCAGGCAACACGGATGATTCAACGTCACCAAGAAACATCTGGTTGAGTAGTCTTGATTCCTTCCTCTGTTCGTTCACGTAATTCCAGAAGCTTTTGGGGTTGATTTTTAAATTATTTTGTACACGAAGGAGGTGGGAATGAAATAACATTTTGTTCATTCGCTTATAACGGTTGTTGAGGAACATATAATACGATCTCAAATAGAGCGAAGGATGCTTCGATAGTTTTCTTAGAGCAGAACGTTTAGCACGCTTATAACATTTTAGGGTCAGATTGGACCATGGGGGATGGAAAGATTCACGTCGAATGTTCTTGGGTAAAAATTGATCGATAGCATACGAAACTATATGGGACCATAACATAGCAATGGAATTGCAATCGCCATTAGTAAACAATTATACCTGTCCATACGAAATCCAAAGTCCAAAGTTGTCGAAACCCCCAATTATGTTGATAAACGTCAACTGGATGAATTTTTATTAATAAACTGAGGTCTCTGAATATATTTTTATCGTGATAATATATGAAAAAAATGGTTCCACCGAAAAGTGACATGATGCACCGGAAAATGTGTACATTGAAACAAATATATATTATAATATAATATTATCCTAATATATTTGATGTGTTGTAACTTACAACTTCGACTCGATTTTATGATAAAAACGCAAACTTTTCAATAAAAGAAGTACAAAACAAAATTCGATTAAATATTACCGATTTATTATAATAGTAGGATTTTATTATGTTAAAGTATTTTCTTAAACTATGAAAAATGACGCTGAACAAACATTCATAAAATGGTCAAATATAAAATTATATTTAATTATATATAATTATATGGACGACAAGAAACGTTCCGGACAACATAAAAAGTGCATGTGGTGGGATCAACTGAGCGCTACTTATTATGATCTACTCAAATTAGGTGACACCATCACTGGTGCCATATACAGATACAGATTGCTACGTTTGGCATTGCAAGAAAAGAGGACGCAATATGAAGATCGTCATGACAAAGTATTTTTACTTCATGACAATGCAAGGACCATGTTTCGAATGTTATAAAAGCTTATTTATAAACGCTTCAATGAAAAATTCCATAGCGCATAACCTGTCAGGTCTACTACGAAACTACCAAGAATTAGATCGATTCATTCCGCGAATCTGAGAAAAGGAATTTTTCACATGGTATCCGAGTCTTACCAGAAAGATGACAGCAAGTAGTAAATAACGATGGACTGTACTTTGAATAATGGTACTGTAATGATACTCTCATAAAAAATCATGGAACTTAGCAAAAAACTAATTTATTCCCGCCTGTTATATTATACGACATTCATTCAGTTATTTGATGTTATGTATGTTATAAATTTATTTATCATATGGTCGTTAATTTTAATACTATTGAACAGTGACAACCCTTTTTACCTATTAAAAACACTAGTCGCAAAACATTATCATTGCGCCATATATTTTGTATGGAAGGATGAAAAGAAAGTTTACAATAACCTATCCTTGATATGATATGGGGAGATTAGTTTTTTATTCAAAAATTTTTATTGCTTAAACTGTGATCTGAGAATTCCAAAAAAATAATGTAGTGCAGGAAAAAATTATTACTTTTACTCTGGTTTTCTGCCACCACTGGCATCACTGTGCAGCCTTGCAATGGTTCTGTATACTCTGAATCGGCTGCGAAGTCTGTTGAAATAGATGGTCAAATTCCGCACAAGGAATGTAAAAACCAAGACTTTGCTTTTTCGCTCCAAATGGCAGGTTGCAATTTTAAACACAAATTCACACACTAATCACACGTTCTATGGGAAAGTATGACGTTTCAGCCTAAGTTTGTGAAAATCGGTTCTGCCATGTCTGAGAAAATCGAGTGCATATTTTTGTAACATACACACACATACATTTTGCTACCTCGTCGAACAAATTTAAATGGTATATGACACGGGCCTCGGTTCAAAACTGGATCAGATTTCCGGTTCTGAAGTTACGGGATAAAATGTGCAAAAGAAATGAAGTACAAGTGCATTCGATTTTCTCAAAGACCGCTCAATCGATTTTCTTCAACATAGTTCCAAACTAAAGAATGATGATAGAAAAAGGCATTATCACACTACAAGGTGGATTAGGAAGAGTTTTTTTTTTATGTAACGTCTTACGTTACTATGAGGGTTCTTTACAAATTTCACTCAGAACAGGAATGGGCGAAACTTATTCGTGAATAAATGTAGTATTTAGGGGCATTTTTCATTTCATTGAAAATATGTTCAGCAATACATTATAAAATTTTCTGAGATAACCATTATAAAATTTTCTGAGATAAGATAATAATTGAAGTTTTTCAAAATATTTGGTATGAACGTGCATTAAGGTAAAATTCAGTGACAAAATAAGGTGCGCAAAATTTCAACCGCCTGAATTGAACGAATCATCGCACAATGCGTATCGTGCAAAACCACCACATAAAAATATGGAATAGATTCAGTGATTGATTGTAATGGGTTTACGACAGGTTTTGTTCGCAAGCTAGGCACTAACTTTTTATGGTTATAAACTATGAGTGTTTCAATTGATTAATATGTGGGTAAAATATTCTCGCCTGTAGCGAAATTGTTCATTCTTTGTTACAGATCAAAATCTTAAGCTTAAAAACGGTCACCACGCTTGTTGACCCCCTTGAAGGATCGAGGGTCCTCAACACAAACTCATGGCTTGTTTGAAAATATTCCCAAAATTATTGGAACAACAATAAGATTTTTGGGTAATTTTTTTAACCATAATATAATGAAATATGTAGGATTACTGATCACATTTCCATCATTACATAAATTTTTGATTTACATAATAAAATACTAAATAAATAAATATTAATTCATAGCAAAAGAGAAGGTACAAGAATTTTCCTAATTGTACTCTTAAACTTGGACATCGCTACAAAATTGCATAACAATTTTTCCGTTTCAATTCTAATCTCTTTTCAGAGGTAATATTTGAAAATTTGGATAAAATTAGCAGCACGTATCCATCTCCGCTCTGCATTCACCTTGGCCCTTTGGTGCACGTTGCCGTTTATACACCCGAGGAGCTACAGATCGTTTTTAACTCTCCGCATTGCCTCGATAAATCGATACAATATCAATTTTTTCATGTCAGCAAAGGAATTTTCGCCTCACCGAGTAAGACTGAATTCGGAATATTTCAATAACAAACAATGTTCAATTTTGTCTTCTGGTATTTCATTTAGCTCACATCTGGAAAGGTCAAAGGAAGTTACTGAACGTTTCTTTTGGACCAGCCAATCTGAACAGTTTTGTGAGTATTTTTAATGAAAAAAGTGCACTCTTCACCGAGCTGATGCAGAAGCACGTTGGGAAAGGAGAACGTAACTACAATCATGAAATCGCTCTGTGTATGGTGGACACAATTTACTGTACGTTTGGTAATCTACTTCAGTTTAAAAAATAAGCTCAATTTTCCTTTCATTCGTAGCTACCGCTTTCGGAGTAAACTTCGACATGCAGCGAACACCGGATGGAGAATATTATTTGGGACTGCAAGAAGAGTTCCTGGATCTTGTAACGAAAAGAATTTTCTCAATAACTATGTATCCTGAGTTCATTTATCGTATGACAAAGGCATACAAAAGGGAAACAAAAATTCTGCAGGAAGCCCGATTGTTAACGACAAAAGTGATGGATGCTCGAAAAGCAGATTCAATTACGGCTTCTAGTCGTGACACACAACCCGATTCTGACCTGAATGGCAAGAAACCACAGATTTTCTTGGATAAACTACTAGAGTTGGCAAAGGAAAACGATCAGTTTTTGAAAGAAGATATTCCGGAACATCTGGATACGATCATATTTGCTGGAAACGACACAACTGCAACTACTATGAGTAATATATTGCTGATGTTGGCTATTCATCCTGATATTCAAGAACGAGTCTACCAGGAAGTGATGGAAGCTTGTCCCGATGAAAACCAATTTGTCTCAATAGAAGACGTTGCAAAGCTGTCTTACACGGACATGGTTTGCAAAGAGGCAATGAGACTGTATCCCGTAGGTGCTCTTATTGGGAGAGTAGCAACAAGTGATGTCAAGCTTAACGGTATATTCTCATCAAAATATTTCTGAACTAATCAAAATTGTTAAAAGTTACATTATTTGTTTACAGATCGCAACACCATTCCAGCAAACACAGTAATACTATGTGGCATCTATCAAGTCCACATGGATCCAAAGCAATGGGGTCCAAACACGGATAAATTTAATCCGGATCGATTTCTTCCGGAGAATGTAGCACGAAGACACCCGTACGCGTTCCTTCCGTTTAGCGGTGGGCCTCGGAACTGCTTAGGTATCAGATATGCTTGGCTTTCGATGAAAATCATGATCGTACATTTGCTAAGAAAATATCGTCTCACCACATCCTTGACAATGGACGATGTTGTCATCAAATTCACGGTTCTTTTAAAAGTGGCAAACGGCTGTCAGATAGCGCTGGAGAAGCGTTAGAAAATCTCGGAGGAAGGAAAAGCGCAAAAGAGTATAAGATCAGCCAGAAGTTCCTAATAAATATGTGTAAATAAATAGAATTAAAAGTGATTTTACTGCTGTACTACAGATACCAGGCCTCAAATTCAATGAATCAATTTTAACTAATAAATTAACTATTTTGCTATGCAGCCCAGTCTCTGAGCAGAACGGAGAAATTTTACAACTGTCCAATGAATTCAATCCAATTTTGCACCCGATTTTCTCAAGCTGACTGAACCGATTTTCACAAAATTAGATTCAAATGAGTTTCCATAACCTCCTAGCGAATTTTACGTGGATCAAACTTTCAGTTCGGAAGTAACGGGGTAAAATGTGTCACAAAATGAAGAAAAAGTGCACTCGATTTTCTCAAAGACCGCTTAATCGATTTCCTTCAACTCACAATCAAATCATATAGTCCCATACTATATCGATTTTGATTGGTTCTTTTCGGTAAGCATTAACTGCGAGAGACGAAAGATAGGAAATGAAAAGACGGATAGGTATTCTAGATTGAATCAGTTATAAATTTAGAACGGAAAGGCTAGCCTAGACAGGCTTATATAGGAATGATCAGAAGAAAGAAATGAATTCTATTTTACCTTCTACTTGAGGGGGTCGAACACTAAATTCGAGTCCCCAAGTATGGTCTTGGCGATGTAGAAGGTAAAATAGAATTAGAATCTAAAATACCGGTGTACGTCTATAAAAACAGACTGCCTTTGGACTTTTGTTCGAACCTGACTCCCGGTTCCGGAACAACAGGGTGAGATGTGTCAAAAACTTTAAGCCTTTCCCATTGTTTGAGAATCATTGTATCTCATTGCCACTTTTGCATCTGTAATAACTAAGAATTCATGGCACTACCCGGTGACCGACTTTTAAAGCTAAGGCACGGCAAAATAACTTACTTCTAACACAAAATGTATATAATTGCACTCGTTGCATGGCATGTAACATATGGGCTGAAAAGTTCCGGGCCTATCAAAGAGATCACGATTTTTTTGGTTCAAAATTTACTTTATTCATCAACATAATCTCCATCAAGAGCAATGCAATCATTCGAGCGCCGCTCTAACATTTTAATACCACTTTTATAGAACGATTTATCTCTTGCCTTAAAATAGGCCTCAGTTTCAGCAAGAACCTCTTCATTCGAACGAAATTTCTTACAGGCGAGTATTTTTTCAGGTCTGCGAACAGCCAGTAGTCGCTGGGAGCCAAATCTGGCGAATACGGTGGATGTGGGAGCAATTCAAAGTTCAATTCATGTAGTTTTGCCAATATTGTGATTAACTTGTGACACGGTGCGTTTCTTTGAAATTTTAGCGTTCAATTGCTCCAATGACACTATATTATATTAACCGTTAATGGTATTTCCTTTCTCAAGATAGTCGATAAATATTTAACCACGCACATCCCTAAATACCGAAGCCATAACCTTCCCAGCCGATTGTTGTGCTTTCAGGCGCTTTGGACGAGGTTCACCAGTTACTGTCCACTAAGATGACGACCATTTTGATTCCGGATTGAAGTGATGAATCCATGTTTCATCCATTATCAACACGTTCTCGTTTGTGGTCAACAATGAGCAAACGCGGCACCCACGTTGAACAGTGGCTTCTCATAATCAAATGCTCATGCAATATAATGCCAACACGTTCTTTTGATATCGTTACGATGTCGGTTAACTCACGCAACTTCACTTTTCGATCATTCAAAACGATTTTGTGGTGTTTCCGCCTCATTTGGACGTCCACTGCGTTCTGCATCATCGGTGTCTCTACGACCACGTTTGAAGTCAACGTTTTATTGTTGTTTCTGATGAAGCGAGGACTCCATTACTCTTTTCAAGCCATTGATTCACTAGAATGGTCTTTTTCCCATCAAGAAGCTATGTAAAATCGTAAAACACAAAATTAGCGTCACTCTTAGCACAATAACTCACAAACTAATGAATAAAATATCATGAAATATTAACAGCTAGCAGCAGGGTTAGTATTAACTGAAAAAAAGGTAACTGCAATAAAACTAGCGCCATCTCTGTGTTAGGCCCGAGACTTACTTACGTTACTTACATCGATTCGGGTTAGGTTCTCAAAAAATACCAACTAACAATCTGGACTTGAATTTCACGGTGGTTAAATTCTATACTAGGCCATGCGCGTAAAAGCAGCGCAGACGAAGGCTGAGGACCAAGACTTTTAAGACTGAGAACAATAACTAATAAAGCTCTCAAAGATAGCATTTCTGGAACTGGTATTGCCGAAATTGGGTCGCCAGACCATAAACTAACAAAACCACTAAATAGGAACATTTTTAGGCCTAGTTTCGAAGATTTGAACATGTTTGGCATCGTCCCTTTATATGACGGTTGGCACTTTTTGTCACCTATCATCCTGTGATTCCGGAACCGGAGATCGGGTTCGAATAAAATTTCTAAGCAGCCGATGAGACACGCGATCTCAAATTCAAATATAAATTAGTAAAAAGCGGTTCACCAATCGCTGAGAATTCGAAGCGAGTGATAAAAATTTACCAATCAGTTTCATAGAAATTCCGGAACTGGATAGAAACTTTAATTTGAACAAAAATTTGTGAAAATCGATCCCGCCAACTCTGCCAAAATAAGATGCATATTTTTATTTTTTATTTTTGCACATATGGCCGGGTAGTTTCTGAAGCCAGAAAACGGGTCTTGATGATTTGAAGACCATTCAGTTGAAACTATGATTGTGAAAATTTATGAACCGCAATCCGGATAAAATTTGACAACATGCTATCGGACACAAGATATTTCATTTGAATCTAATGCCGTTTTCGTTTCTAAATTGCGCTACACCGGTGTAGATGAGGTTGCACTAAAACCGTTCGTTTTTGCAAATTGCACTACACCAGTGATACACTTTTTCTGCACCGATACCACTGCACTAGGGTTTGAAACGGGAAATTAGCGTGACAACCATATTTTCACTATTAAATATTAGTTTTTTGTAGTTGGTGTCTTCACTCCCGACAAATCGATTTTTTTGTGCTAACGTTTTTGTGAAACGTTCTATGGAAAAGTTGTCTTCAGAAGAGTTGTTGAAATAAATATTGCGCATAATTTTGCTGAGTAAAGCTTTTTCATATGAGCTACCAGTAAAAAGTTATGATTGTTTTTTCATTGAAAACTAGTCAACCTTCAAATATCAAAATTCATTAGATGCCAGATCGATAAAAATGTATCCTATGCGGCTACTGAAAGTTCATAATATAAGTTAACATTTAAGAGAAAATTGGGAGGGTGTTTTTCTTTTAACTCATTTAAATTAGTTTTTAAAATACCTTGAAAAAACTCTAAAACATTGCATAATTCTAAAACGCCTTAACGTATTAACATACTTCCTTTAGCAAAATAATAGTATCAAGTTAGCCCTACAAGTGTTCCATACATTGTCCATTCGAGAAATGAGACACACAAAAACTACAGCCGAAAATAGATTTTTTGCTGAACAATTTTAATTAATTTATTACCAAAATAACTGATTCAGTTGAGCTTAAGCAACAGAGTCACTGTGTAATATGGTTATTCCGAAGTAGAGGCCATGATAAATATATCAACAGATTTTTTCATTAGCTTGACAACCAAAGCTCAAACAAGCTGGTGCAAGTTAGTGAAACGCAAATATTTTTATCCAAATCGTACCGAGACGCCTTTTTTCTCATCCACTCATCCACTCCACTAGCCTGTGACAACCGGAAAACGACGCACAATGAGTTTTGGTTAAAATAAATACAATCTACTCATTTTAACAAACTAATGATTTACTTGGGTTTCAGGAAGTGCTTTGTCTTACAAAAAGCTAACGGATTTTATGATTGCTGGTAGAAGTAATAAGGACATTTCACAGTACATCATTCAAGAACTGCGTATGAAAACCCCCACCTGGCGTGTTAGCAAACTGAACAAGACCGTGAAGGGAAGGGATACAAATATAAAAACTGCGTTTATAGAACATTTGGGCCTACGTATCGGTGAGCCATTGCCATCAGGAGGTAATTCCAACGACGGAAACACGGCCCGGAAATTTTTCAAGAAGTGGAAAGAAACAGCAGATATACCAGGCCTTGATGAAACACTGTTGGAAGGATTTCACGTTATTCTCAGTGTAATCAATAGCCGATAAGATAAACTTCGACGAATTCCAAAGTTACGTTGTATGTATCGTTGTATGGCTGGTATCCACTATCACCAACTGCTCATAAATTGTTGATACATGGAGCCACGATAATTAGACACGCAATTTTACCTATTGGTATGCTTAGTGAAGAAGCTCAGGAGCTCGAAATAAAAGTATCCGGAACTTCAGAGAGCACCATGCTAAAATATTCAGCAGAATCGCGAACATTGAAGGTGTTTTTAAAAGGCTGCTGTTATCTTCAGACCCTATCTTGGCATTGTCGAACAAATAAAATAGGAGAAGTTCAGAAGACTTACCCGATCAAGCAAAATGTTTAGTTTTAGATAATAATTAGAATAATTCATTGCTTAATTTATTCAATACATACCAAACCGTAATCAACTGTTGTCTTATGTTTTATTTTGAATATTAACTATACGATCATTACGATAACGGAATCAAAATCAATTGAATCAGTTATTTTGGTAATAAATTAATTAAAATTGTTCAGCAAAAAATCTATTTTCGGCTGTAGTTTTTGTGTGTCTCATTTCTCGAATGGACAATGTATGAAACACTTGTAGGGCTAACTTGATACTATTATTTTGCTAAAGGAAGTATGTTAATACGTTAAGGCGTTTTAGAGTTATGCAATGTTTTTGAGTTTTTTCAAGGTATTTTTAAAACTAATTTAAATGATCCACCTAGTGGTGTAATGATGCCTTTCTCATATTACTCATTACATCATATATATAACCGTGAAATTCGCAAAAACAATTGTTATTGAATAGAAGTAGGAAAATTTGTTCGGACCTAACCTCACAAACTCTACAAATTCTGTTCAACCTGTAGTTCCGGAACCGAAAGTAGTATCCACAACAAATAAAAGAATAAGTTTGTGAAAATCGATTTGGCCATCTCCAAGAAAAGTGAGTGAGAACCTTTTTGCTGTTTTAATCACTATTTCCAATTCTTCCGAAACCGGATTCAGATGAACGGAATAGCCGAAGTTGGTTCGTTTGCTACCAACAAATATGACCTACTAATTGGAACAGTTTATTATTATTATTATTATTATTATTATTATTATTATTATTATTATTATTATTATTATTATTATTATTATTATTATTATTATTATTATTATTATTATTATTATTATTATTATTATTATTATTATTATTATTATTATTATTATTATTATTATTATTATTATTATTATTATTATTATTATTATTATTATTATTATTATTATTATTATTATTATTATTATTATTATTATTATTATTATTATTATTATTATTATTATTATTATTATTATTATTATTATTATTATTATTATTATTATTATTATTATTATTAATATTGACATCACTACACAACAAAGCACGCCTTTTTCGTTACGTATGTTCTTCTTCTTTCGGTGTTTTACATATTGTCGCTCTATATGGCGATTTGAAAACTTTGACGCTCATCGCCCTGTAACTGCGGAACCGGAAGTCGGATCCGGATGAAATTTCATAGTAGCTTTAAAGACAGTATGAACTTTTATTCACATCAAGATTTGTGAAAATCGGTTCGAGCATCCCAGAGAAATTGAAGTGAATTTAGTTTTAGGAGTTTTTCTTCTCCACTTTCGGTGCTCTCGGAACAGGAAAAGAGGGGACCAGTAGTACCGAATTCAGTTTTCATACCCACAAACTAACAAGCTCCGCAAACTAGAAGAATTTATCTGAAAGTTTTATGGTATTTGTACCTATTTTTAACCATCGTTCGTGGAAAAATACTAATAAAATTGGTAGTTTTCGACTTATCACGCTTCAGTTCCGGAACCGGAAGTTGGATCCAGATAAAATGTTCTACAAATTTGTAGGATATTATAAGACCTTTCATTTGAATCTTAGTTTGCGGAAATCGGTTGAGTTGTTCCAGCGATAGTTGAGTGCAAACTTTTTCTCAAATGTTTACATATTACCATATAACTCCGGAACCGGAAGTCACATTCAAATGAAATTCAATAGCAAGCTATGGGACCATAATACCTTTTATTTGAATCTTAGTTTGTGAAAATCGGTTCAGCCATCTCTGAAAAAAGTGAGTGCATTTTTTTTCATTTTTTTGGTACATATCATCCTATATCTCCGGAACCGGAATCCGGATCGGAAAGAAATTCAATAGCAGGCTATGGGATTATGAGACCTTTCATTTGAATCTTCGTTTGTGAAAATCGGTTTATCCATCTTGGAGAAAAGTGAGTGCATATTTTTGTTACATACACACACACATACACACACAGACATTTGCTCAGTTCGTCGAGCTGAGTCGAATGGTATATGACATTCGGCCCTCCGGACCTCGGTTAAAAAGTCGATTTTCACAGTGATTGCATAGCCTTTCTATATGAGAAAGGCAAAAATCGATTTTTCATGAGCTACCATACTCTAACCCGGAACAATTGATGTAACTCGGTCAAATGAAAAGCTAGAGAGGTGCTTTTCTCAGCAAAGTTGCTCAAAATAAAATTTCCTATAACTTTATTGTACAATAAAATCATTTTTGAGCTCGATTAAAAAAGTTAGATTTCAGATTTCAATCTAAATAAGGACCACCCTAGTAATATTTTATATCAAAAGGAGCGCCATTTGATAACAAACAACTTTTGTGAAGACACCAACCACAAAAAACAATATTTAATAGCGAAAATATTTTTGTCACGCTAATTTCCCGTTTCAAACCATAGTGCACTGGTGTAACACTCATCAAAAGTGCGGTGTAGCTCTTTGCAATGGAATTGTTTATTGTAGTCAAGGGTTACTGTTTATTTTTCATCATTTTTGTTGGTTTATTCATGCCTTCGTGTAGCACTGCACCGGTTATAGTGCAAATTAAAAATGAAAACGCCATAAGTTTCTGTAAATCGGATCACCCATGTTCGAGAAAATTGAGGGCACATTTTGGTCACATACACGCACAGACATTTTGCAATCTTGACAAACTGAGTCCGGATATCAATTGAAAAGCCAGTTTTAGCAGTGATGGCATAATGGGTTCCTTCTTGTAAATGATTTGGTTATTCAACTAGAAAGAACTGCTTAAATTGCTTCTCTTAATAATTAGGAAATTTCTGTGAGCACCTTGACGTTTCCAATTGTGAAACTAATCAACTAATCTGAGAGCCCTGCGAACCAATTGAGTTTTTCGAGTTCAATACATCATAAACGAAATCGAAGGAGCCTGTTGTGGTAATATTTTTAAAGCTCAAAGCTTTTATCGATTTAATAAGGTATTTCATCGTCGCAGCCAACCTCGACCTTCGTGACAGTTCACTGACACTAAGGACTGTACTCGAGCAAAATGAAACAGTCAAAAATGATAGCTCATTTTAAGTCGAATATTTTTGAAACTTTCAGAGAATAAACAAACGCATATTAGGGCAGGGCAGGGCAAAGACATCATATTAACAAGATATCCAGCTCTCGCATTTCCCGAACAAATCTTTGGCAACATCCTTTTTTGCGACCATGGCGCCCTCAGGCGAGTCCGCATCGAATCACGTACATAGAAGTAGGGGAGAGAAATGTCAAATTCGTACGCGCCAAAATAGCAGCACTGCGCACCCATACAATTGACATGACATGTTGAATGAGACGCCGTGCGATGGCGTTGCTGAACTGAAGATTGAGATCGCTCCAAGCAGACAGGGTCTGCCTAGGGTGAATTACCGCACCTTGGACTTAACATCAAATTCTGCGCAACACTTGCACCAGCTTTCTTGCACACTTTCTTCCACTCTTTCTTCATATCCTTGTCATTTTTGAAGACCTTTCCTGTTAAATGAATGTAGAAATTGAAGAGCCATAGTACTCAAGGAAGAGCAAGGAAGATAGCAGTTTAGCTGCTTTCTGTGCCTGCTTAAATGACCTTTTTCACGTTTCACTTTTTCGTCAGGTTCACTGATTAATCTGTGTTAAACAGATTCGCAATATACTGCACAGAGTTTTAAAGATTTACGAAATCGATCACAGTCTGCCAATGAGCTCCTAAAAGTCATCGAATGAACAAGCATTTAGCTGGTGAGGAAGCTGAATAAATCAACTTTGTGAAAACGTAGCTAATATGTGTATATTTATTACCCATACCTGTTCTGAAGAATCCGGACATGAAATTCGGGTCTTTGTTGAAAAAAAATTAATCATATTCACATCGAGAGTTTGTGTAAAGAATTGTCCAAGACTCTCACAACCTTGTGACATTCGTGCACAATCTACAGTTTCCTAGCTACAACGATTTGTTGAAAAATATATCCACTCTGTTAAAAAATCAGTCTTGAGTCGAATTATTATCTCCAACTGTGCAAAACGAATGGTTTACCATACTGAAGTTTGAAATAATCTTTCATTTCGGGTGTACGTAAATTTGAATGATCCATTATTGAACATTAGAGAGTAAAGTCCTTCCCATACAAAATTATTTCAGGTTGTATGTATGGAACATTAATTAATATCGCTTCCCACCTACGGGAGCAACTACCGTTCTAGAGCAGTATCTAAACCCTGACTGACTAGTTTATATTAACGATAAACCTTCGCGCTGGGTTTACCAATTTTCCCTCGAACTCTAGAATCATAAACCTTCGAATATATTTAAGATTAGAATGTGTAAACCGGTACTGGCTGCTTGCCAAGTTTAAGTTTAGTTGACAGCTATCCGTGAACTGCTACCATGCTTGAAATATTATACGTTAATTTGATTCTTCCATCTATGTCATAAAATCGGTTGCGCTTTTCCTCCATTCAAACGCAATAAACACACGTAACACGAGTTGCGTATTGTCTCTTATGACAAGAATTACTCATGACCACGTTATAGAATTTGCAAGACACAACCGTACCTGTCCGGACCATGACAAGTGCATGGCTACTCTGTTTTAAGCGAGAAGTAAGATTTATGACGTTTCATTTTTTGTTGTAATGTGGTCATGTGATCGAAAAGCTGAATACTCATCGTTTCAAATGGTTAAGCTTTGCTAGAAGTTAATGAACTGTTCGTAGCTATGTGATTGATTGTTTATTTTCACCAACTAACGATTCATTAAGAACTAACATAACCAATCATTTATTACCAATAGTGATATGAGACATTATGACGGTTACAATTTATTTATGAAATAACTTAAAGAACAAAAAAAACAGTTGAACATCTTTGACCAAATTGACATTCACTTGCCTGCGTTAAGACCTAGATTTGCTAGGACGTGATGTAGTTATGCAATTCATTCCTCGCCCGGTCGATGCAGCTCTTGGCTCAAACTGGAAAGTAGCTGGAATGCTGATGTAACTCGATTGCATATATTTTGTTCCGCCAATTAGCAATTTCAAACGAAACAATTATCGCTGGAATAACACCCATTACTCGGAAGTCTATTGTTGGCCGGCCTGCAATTTGGATCTAATCGACCACGTTCTGATCGCAAATTGCATAAATTTGATTCACTCTTTCTGTCGTACAATTTGCTATTACGAGAATCGATTTTTATCAGAAAATGCCATTTTCAACTGCAATTAAATTAATCAGTTTGCTCATTTTGTTAATATGAGAAACTGTGATTAGTATGAGATTTCCTCAGGTTCGTTAGTAGTTTTAAAAAACATGTTACAAGGGTTGCTCGATAAGTTTTGAGTTATCGCAATACTTCTTTCAATACGACAAATCTGACATAAACAATAGTTGAATGAATTAATTGGTATGCATTCTCAGAACACTTTGTCATTTAGATCATTTTCAGTGAGTTGTGAATTTCGTCTCGGATTGACGGTTAAAGGCATAGGGCGCTGGTCTTACAAAGTCTTTTGAAGATATTTTCCATGGAGTAGGAACGCTAGTTCAGAAGTTGGTTCGACCGTATGCGAATGTGGAAGTGATTTAAATAAAATGTTAAATAAAAGTGATTGTTTCAACCGTATGAACGAAGCTTATCACCAAAACAAAAGAATTCCAGTGGTAACTTAATATCCACTTGAAGAACAAAATCCAACTGCAAAGCACATGTGTATGTACGCAGGCATGGCAAAAACACGGATCCGTTCTGCACGGTACTCACTTTCACTCATGAGCACACCACCAAAAGTATTGAATGCTACGCTTTGTGTCCGTGTTGAAAAACAAAAACCGAACGCAGCAGAAAAAGCACCCGTAGCGGTGGTCGTGTAATTGCCAAGCAACGGTGTTTGGATTTTCGGGCATCACTAAAGTCGAATGTCCCTGACTTCGCAAACACCGAAGTCGAGTGATGCCGATTTTGTCTTATACGTTGCTTGCGCTATAATCGCCTATACCGCCACGGAATGACGAAAAATGCGTTTGAATGATTCATTCTTTTTTCATCAATACGCAGTGTTTGGACATGCCTGGTATGTACCGCGTACTGAGCATTATCTTCTATTTCAATAAACCAAACCAGGGTTGCGAACGGTACTGGAGAATGACACAAAACAGCAGACAGTCAAACCGCGCAAATGACTGCAGTCGCCGGTTGTATTTCGCCACGACTGCAGCAGATGAAAAATGTCATAGGTCTCATGACATTTTTTCTCGTGAATGTCGCTGTATGCTCTCATCGATAGCTGTTCTACTCTTTTCAATTTTAGAATGGCTAGCCACAATCAACAGTAGCTCGTTCAAAATTCAAACACTTTCGAGAGACAGTCGCCAACAAGGCTTAACTTTAAAATTTGTTTTATGTCGATTCTCATAAGATGTAGGGGAACATGCACAAGAAAGTCTTGCTTCCCAATGCAGACGGTTTTTTGTGTATCCTAACGTGTTTTGTTTCTCCGCACTCCCGTTAGAAGGAAGCGGTTCAGTGAGAAAAGCAAAGTAAATGCTGTGACTTCCAGAATTTGGATGCATTTTTTCTATCAAACAATTAACCCCGTTTAGCATGAACCAGAATTGTAATATAGTTATAAGTAATAGGAGCGCAAAACTTATTGTCTCTTCTGTAAGATTTCTTGCCTTTGCGTCATATTAGAAAGGCAAAAGCTGCGCTCCTGATACTTCGTGTATGAAATGGCAGTGACTGTCTTATGCTTGGAAACAGTATAAAAAAACTGTTTCAATCCACCTAGTGGTGTAATGATGCCTTTTTCATATCAATCATACCAGGGGCGGCAAGTTCCGTGAACATTGGGGGGGGGTCATTGAACTTTGCATTATATAAAGCATTTTTATAAAGGAAACGGAGAGGTTAGAGCAATTAAAAAGCAACCAAGTAAATAAATAAAGAATAACCAAAATTCGAAAGTGGTAAAATATGGCACATTTCACATTGTAGTAAATTAGTTTAAAAATTTTAGTAACTTAGTTCCCAAGTAGCACGTTAAGTTGCTGTCCTGTATTTTTCTACTGATTGTGTAATTTATCAAATTAGTGTATATTACTATTCTAGTAACTGTTGTGTTATGGAAAAAGCGCAATTTTTCTGTGTTGTGCAACATATCTTTAAGTTCTTTCGTTGTTACGAACATTTATTCACAATTATTGTGCAACTGATACAAAAACCCATGCATCGATCCCATTACAAATGCTGCAATTAAATCAGCGAAAAAACGATTGTGAAACTCATGGAAACTACTACGTAATGTAAACAAGAATTGAATTGATGTTTACAAAAAAATAGCAAACATAATCTCTAATGAATAAGTTTCACATTTGATTTTCAAAACAACTGCCCGTAACACAAACTTTAAAAATATTATGCACATAAATAAATGGTAATACTACATACTGTAGAATTGATCTTTTATCTTTTAGTAAATAGAAAATCGACAACGAACTGCATTTTTATGGTGAAACATGTCTTCGCACGCCTGAAATTTTCATGCGCCTTTGAATGTACGTGTTTTGATGATTGCACATCAATTTCTATGAAAATGACAATCTATTCTTTTCAATGAATATGATCGGAATAGTTGTCAAAATATGTATAAGAAAGCTATCAAACATTCATAAACCTTTTCAGATGATTTCAATCATATTGATGTTTCAAATAATCTGAATAAACTTGAAATGAATTTTTCTTCAATATTTTCCAATATGGCATCGAGGGTAACAGTGTGTTGAAAAGAAAATGGTTCACCCAACATAATGATTCATTTCACCTAAATAAAAGAAAATAAAAACATGCAAATATTGAAAAGATAAATTTTTGTTTTTATTTTTATCAAAATAGTTGTTTTTATTTTTATCAAACTAGTTGACTTAAACAGAATACAGTTAAGTCATTCATCTTAGTGAACCCGACTTTTGTGATACGCACTGTAGGTATGCTTTAGTTGCAAAAAGAAGTTGCTCAAGCGGTAAAATATAACTAGGAGTGTGACTATGATGAACTTAACTTTTCTTTCAATATCTTTAAAAAGTGATGTCAGGTATGTTCGTTTTTTTCGTGAGAAAAAAACGGATACAAATTATTTCATTGTTTTTTGTTTTCATTGCATATGTAATGCTGTAGTTCTCTAACTTTTATGACAATATTCACTTGTCGACAAGTTTTGCATTCATTTCAAGTAGATAAATCTGGTACAACCAATGTTGCTCGAATATCAAAAATACAACGAATGTCTATGATCATCGCTCGCTTTCCTTCGCCTTTGTTCGATAATCGTTCTGGTATTCGGACTTGTCCGTATATTCGGGCGCGAACGAAGCCGACGCTGCTTCGTTACTTGCACGAATATCTATTCCTTGCAGTTGTTATTCGCATTGGACATACCCCCGAATGACTTAACGCGAATATCGAACGAATATTCATACAGCGATCATCGCCAAACCTAATTCGCGATGATCGTTCGTGCTGTCTTTGAAACATGCAAATTAAGATGTTTCCCCCCGCACTATTACCATAGTCTTATGTGTATGTGATGAACCATATTCCAGCATTCTAAGACACCAAGGACGAACGGGTGCTTGCCAGTTTATCAGCAGCAGTGTCGCAAACCCAATCATCCTTCCTAGAAGTCATGGCGTAACCAAATTGCTAATAAAGAATGTCCACGAGCGATTTCTTCATCAAAACCATGCGACCGCGATAAATGAGCTGAGACAGCATTACTACATTCCTCGATTGAAAGTCGTCTACAAATCGATCCGCAACAGTTGTCAATTCTGTAAAAACGAACGCGCTCGGCCGCTAGCGCCTTTGATGAGCGACCTGCCACCGTCACGCCTCGCTGCCTACAGTCGACCTTTTAGTCACATGGGGGTGGATTACTTTGGGCCAATGACAGTATCTGTCGGTCGCCGATCGGAAAAACGCTGGGGGGTTATAGCCACTTGCTTGACTGTACGGGCCATCCATTTGGAAGTCGCTCACTCACTCACTACTGACTCGTGTATTATGGCTCTACGCAACGTGATTGCTAGAAGAGGAATTCCAAATGCTATTTATAGCGACCGCGGTACAAACTTTGTGGGCGCTAATAAAGAATTGAGGACGCAGTTCGACCAGTTAGACCACGATAAGATATCAGCTGTATTCGTCACATCCCACACAACATGGAGCTTCATTCCGCCCATGTCGCCTCATATGGGTGGAGCGTGGGAGAGACTAATACGCACGGTCAAGCAAAATCTAGACAGGTTACTCCCAAATCGTTCGCCAACAGATGAAACACTACGGAACATACTGATTGAAGTGGAGCACATCGTTAACTCAAGGCCGTTAACTGAAATCCCGCTTGACAATGACCAATCTCCAGTTCTAACTCCCAACCATTTCATCATTGGGTCGTCCAACGGACTGCTTCCTTGGACCTGCTTCGACGATAATCCTGCGCGACTGAAGCAAAATTGGCGTCTATCGCAGAGTGTAGCGAACCAGTTTTGGAAGCAATGGTTACGCGACTATCTTCCCTCTCTGACTCGCAGGGCGAAATGGATCGAGGAAGTAAAACCGATTAAAATCAACGACATTGTGGTTATCGTCGACGAGAGGTTCCCTCGCAACTGTTGGCCAAAAGGACGTGTCATAGCGACCAAAGTAGCATCAGACGGACAAGTTAGGTCGGCAACCGTGCAAACCACCAATAGGGTATACGAGCGGCCGGCCGTCAAGCTCGCGGTTCTCGACGTTGACGTACGAGAGAATACATCTCAGAAGGATCTTCGATGCATTGAAGAGGGGAGTGTTAAGAACGCAACGTCGATCGACGGCTCCAGTCCACCCCTGCGTAAAAATACCAGAAGAAACGCCGTCCACACCCGTCGACTGACAGGAGGATCGGCTGTCGAAATGTCAAAGGATGTTGACGAAAGACGGGAAGAAGAAAACGAAAAGTAAAAGAAGAAGAAATGAAAAGTAAAAGTGCACGCTTTCAAGCCGGAAAAAATTGAATTTTGATCTACTTAAAACTATATAATTTAAAACTTAACCTAATCGTGTTGAACTAAAACTTAAAGACTAAGGTTCAGGAATAGTAATCAAGCCAGTTCTTCGTTGAATTGTTGGTCGATAGAGAAAATACACTGCAGTAAGTTATTCCTATTTATAAATACGAATTTACATAAAAATCCTTCCCTTTTCTAGAAATTTTGTAACTCTTAAATAAAAGATTTCACGAAACGCAGATACAATTTTTTTATCGCCAACAACTGCTATCGAACGAGATATGATGAATTTATTAGATGAAAAATGCTTCGCGAAGAATGGAAACCAACGATCTTCGCCGTGACGCTATTCGAACCAATTCGAAGAATAAAATAAATGAACGAATAGCTGCCCTTACACGAGACAATATTATTGTCAATACAAGGAGTATTGACAATACTTTTGATCGTGTAATGGAAACTTCATTGGATTGACGAAAATATTGTCAAAAAATCAAACCTGCTCATCAATCCTACAATACTTTCTCTCCAGAGAGGAAACAGTTAAATATGTACAATGACCGTTTCTCTCAATGTTACTATATTCAGTTGCAATATTTAAAGCTCCAAACGCATGATTTTTTCGAAAAACGCGGACTCAAGTTACCAAGCCAATTGGATTGACGGTATTGACAATACTTTGGATTGACAATAATATTGTCACGTGTAAGGGCTGCTAATGACAAACGAATGTATAAAACGAACATGCACGGTGTATACCAGCAGCGAAGAATGGATTAGTATATTCGGGTTCTCTACGATTATTGCTTATTCCTTTTGCACCCTTCTCTCTTTCGAGCAGTGAATAGTTCAACGTTGTTCGAGACTGGCATATTCGAAGGCAGTATAATCACAGCAAGGATGCGTGAATGAATTAGTTACACGAAGAATATTTGCAACATTGGGTACAACAGTTTCGAATTGTGTTTCTAAAAATGAAGGAAACTGTACACACTGAGCTAAAATTTCATGAGACTGCCAAAAATCGACCAAGCCTGCAAAATAGTCTTTACTGTGAGGTTTTCAATTCGGCTTGTCATTTTTTGCCTTGCGGAGAGCATAATTTCGCTATTTTTTTTTCTTCACAAGAGATATACAGCCATTTCGGCATATATTGAGTCGGATACAATTATGACAGTCATTTGGAAAATTTTTGATAAGTTGAACAATTGTTTTAGTTACTTCGTTTTTACATGACGATGTGAACATTTTTGCAGAGCTACTATAACTGCTAGTGCAACGTGCGCAAGTTTGTGATTTGCTGCACAATTGTTTCAGATGTATCTTAAATTGTTCTATAGTAATTTTTTGGGTAGTATTGTAAAACTTATCAGTGATAAGTTGCACAACCGATTTTAATATATTTGAATATCTTTCTGAACTTATCTAACATAAAAAAAACAATTCTAAAACAATTGTAGAACCTCTTGAAATTTCAATAAGTTACATTTGCTACTTGGGTAGAGAAATGTGAAGGATTACGGAAACGAATCACAGGGATAACAGAAAAAGTGTTATATCATAAGATATTTGTAGCGAATTTTCTAATAATTATTCCAGTTGCACAAAACATGGGGGGGCATGACCCCTCCAATAAATCTTTGGAGGGGGGGGGGGGGGCAAAAAGTGCTTTGCCCCCCCATAGTTGCCGCGCCTGAATCATGCTATCATATATAACACATTTGAAAAATCATTTAATATTTTTTTTATATTTTGTTATAGTAAAACATTTTAAGAATATTCTGTAAAATTTTCAAGTTTATTGGAACGAAACTCTGGAAGTTATGGACCTTTATCTATGGCTATCTCATTCTGCGAAGAAGCAATAGCTCGGCGCACAGACCCAAGATTTCTACTTCGATTGACTTCAAAACTTAATAAAACATTCTTGAAATGTTTCGTTATAATAAATTATAGAAGAAACAATATGATTTTTTGAAAATGTTAGACCCTACGGGCTCCCTGGAGTGATTGTTTCCATTGATTTTATAGACAAAAAACTTTAAACGCGTTTTCCTCGAAAGCAAAAAAAAAATTTAAAAAATTTTTTTCAAGTTTATTGGAACGAAACTCTGGAAGTTATGGACCTTTATCATGGCTATCTCATTCTGCGAAGAAGCAATAGCTCGGCGCACAGACCCAAGATTTCTACTTCGATTGACTTCAAAACTTAATTAAACATTCTTGAAATGTTTCGTTATAATAAATTATAGAAGAAACAATATGATTTTTTGAAAATGTTAGACCCTACGGGCTCCCTGGAGTGATTGTTTCCATTGATTTTATAGACAAAAAAACTTTAAACGCGTTTTCCTCGGAAGCAGGTTTTGAAAGTCCGTGTCTATCATCACTCGAAAACTACTGCACCAATTTTTTTCAAATTTTGCACAAACTTTTAACATATAAAAATTAGACTCCAACGTTTTTCTTTTCGTTGTTTGTTACTTTGAAGAGGAGCTACAAAATGGTGGATTTTTTCGTGAAAAATCGTAGTTTTCACTTTGAACAACCACCAAAAATTTTAAAAATTAGAAAAAATCAAACAGAAACGTTGGGGTCTAGAAAAACTGCTACTCTAATTATGCTGCGTTCATTTGTTCACTTCTGATTAGTCTGCGCAGAGATATAGTGGACAGCACAAATCATGATTTTTAAGAAGCGTTCTCCAAAAATGCCTCTTCACCGACTTATTTCTCAATATTTTTCAGGAAAAAAATACAAAATGTTGTTCGAATGATGCTTTTTATCATGCAAAACATTTGAATTTATTTTGTTGAACGATAACTCTGGAAAAAATTCGCAAAAATAATTAATTTTTTCAATGTACAGGGTCCGGCACTCGAAGTGTAACCAACTTCAGACCGCTCGCGCAGCTGACGCACGGGCATCAGCTCTCTAGAAATTTGCTAAATGACAGTTCGGAGTTGTATTGTTTACAAGCGCAAGAAAGCATTTTGCCAAAAGTGAACGCGAATAAAAAATCTTGACTTGAGAGAGCGAAGAAATTGCTCCGTTTGGCCGAAAGCGGTCAATTTCCGAACATTGTATTTTCAGACGAGAAAATTTTTCCAATTGAGCAATTCGTAAACTCTCAAAACGATAGGGTTTACTTGACCGACCGTTCATACGAGAATTTGAGTCATCGATTGGCCACCAGGAGGCAGCACCCGCAACAGATAATGGTTTGGGCCGCTGTAACCGCAGATGGGCGCTCTCCAATCGTTTTCATCGAGCCTGGCGTCAAGGTAAATGCGACATATTATCGGGAAAGTATTCTGGAGGTTGCTTTGAAGCCGTGGGCAGACAAACATTTCGGTGGCAGACCATGGACGTTTCAGCAGGACTCGGCACCGTCTCACAAAGCTCGAGTGAACCAAGAATGGCTGAAAAACAACGTTCCGAACTTCATCACGTCCACACAATGGCTCTCGAATTCACCAGATGCGAATCCAATGGATTATTCTCTTTGGGCCATTTTGGAGAGCAAAGTCCGAACTAAAAGATACACCAGTCTCGAGGCGCTGAAAAAAGTTATTGTCCGCGAGTGGGCCTAAATACCTGCAAGTCACATTCGGCAACTTGCGATTCGTTTTTTGACCGTCTCAAGGCCATAGTCAAGGCAAAAGGTGATCATATCGAGCAAAAGTGAATTGATTCTGAATTTTGTATTATTTTTACACATTTTGTACTTTGAATTAAGTAAAAGTAATTTTCCAAACTGAATTTATGGCAATTTTAATTGGTTACACTTCGAGTGCCGGACCCTGTATATTATTTTTAGAAAGTTTTTTTTTTTTTTTGTTTCGATTATAGAGGTTTTAACCTTAAGGTCATTCGCCTCTTCGGGCCAGAAAAATGTTCTGACCCTATGTGCGGGGATGGGAATCGAACCCAAGTGGGCTGCGTGAAAGGGCATCGACTTACCCATCACGCTATACCCGTCCCCTTTTTAGAAAGTTCAATTTATTACCTACAACTTTTTCTTACAATTGTTTGAAAATAATGTGGCCAAAATACGTACGCCCTTTTCATAAATTAGACTTGAGTGAAAAAATCTCTAGACCAGCTAAAAATACTTCATTTGCTATAACGAACATACATGCAAAGTTTCATGCAAATCGAAGGAGCTCGTGCCAACAGTCAACCGATTCCGCATGGAATTGCTCAAATGACAATTCTTTTCAACAGGCTGCGAAGAACAAAATGCGTCACCTACGAATGTGTTGAATGACAATATTGTCACTGCAGTTGAGGTCTGAAAAACGCAACTAGCGATAATTGATTATATCACGTTCATTGGGCAATCCATAACGTCGCTACTAGTGCGCATAGTATTGCATCACTATATGAATAAAGCTCGGTACTTACAATATCATATATTCCACGTCGAACATGATAATAATGATTGTCGCTGGAATTATTTTCCAGTTATCAACTGCCACGAGAATACATTGTAAAAAATGACGTAGCGTGCCAACACCCATTATATCACCTTTAGTGCACCGTTTTCGCAAAACATTCGCAATCATTCTAAATAAAATTGCACTTTTGGAAAACGAGTTTAATTTACACTGCTAACAAGTGTTCATACCAAGATAACCCTTGTATCGTGAGATTTGTTTTTTATTTGTTCCAGATAAGCTTAGTCCCTAGCATTTTAATATGCTATGACACTTGAAGGGTTAACCGAGCTGTAGTAAATTTTATAAAAGCAACCAACGGCCCTTAGCAGTACTTTTCAAAGTCGACAGCTAGTCCGAAAATGTTCTTACTATGGCACTTTCTAGCGCCTCCACTACTACTTTTCGTATCTCGTGCTTCGTTGGAAGAACCGTCGTTTTGATCGAATTTCTGCCGAACGACATTACTAAAACCTATCCTTCGCCCGTTCGAGCCAGGCTCGGTCAGAAGTTTGTGGTGATCATCTATAACCCGGAAGATCTGCCAATAGGTTTAAATTCACCCAATTGTCTGGATAAATCGGACGTGTATCGATTCTTCGAAAAAGGTTTATTTACATCTCCAGCCGGTGTTTGGTTTTGATTGAATCTAAGTTTGTGGAAATCGGTCAAACCATCGCTGAGAAAAGTGAGTGAGATCCATTTTGGAATATATGACCACTATTTCCGGTGCTTCCGGAACCAGGATAGCCGAAATCGCTTTGTTTAGTTGCCTTCTGATAATGGCTATCGATTTGTGTAGTTTTGAGACCAGGTTAGGGATTTTCACGTGTTTTGTTTCTCCGGTTCTAGTGACGGTATACAATATTGAACTCACTTTACCCTATAACTCCGGGACCGGAAGTCGGATCCGGATGAAATTCCGAAATTACGTATGCGACCGTGAGACCTTTCGTTTGAATCTAAGTTCTAAGTGGAAATCGGTCAAACCATCGCTGAGAAAAGTGAGTGAGATCCATTTTGGAATATATGACCACTATTTCCGGTGCATCCGGAATCGGAGACCGGGAACCAGGATAACCGAAATAGGTTCGTTCAGTTGCCTACTGATAATGACTATCGATTTGTGTAGTTTTGAGACCAGTTTAGAAAATTTTCTACGGTTTTTATTTCGCCGGTTTATGTGACGGTGCACAATATTTAACACACTTTACCCTATAACTCCAGAACCGGAAGTCGGCTCCGGATGAAGTTCAGGAATTCCATATGGGACCGTAAGACCATTCATTTGAATCTAAGTTTGCCAAAATCGGTTAAGCCATCTCCGAGAAGACCTAGTGAGATTATTTGACACATACACACACAGACATTGCTCAGCTCGAAGAACTGAGTCGAAATTGCAAAAAAAATCAGTGGAATTGCTCGTGTGGTAATGAAATTTTATGGACTTATTGATATGTTACAACTAATTCGTGGTCGTTTCGTTTCGAATTTGCCAAGTCATAACATACAAAAAAAATTATTTTATCTAAGAACCGCTCGATTTAGCGTTTCTCATTGACTAAATGTTCATAGGAATATATTCTGCAACCCAAGAGTTCTGGAACTATACAACTTAACTTTTGACGAAAAATTCGTCACTTTCGCCTTCTCCGACTACTGAGGCTCAGCTGAGTGAACGGCATGTCACATGAACATAAGTCAATTGTAGCCCATGCACGGGCTGACGTATAGAGGGCGTAGCAGATGGGATGTGACATTTGGTGTTCAAATTTTTGTAAGTGGCCTTTTTCGCCCCGGTCTCGCCTACTTGATCTGACATTTTCAGTTTTTCAAAATCGACCAATGCTCAAATCCAAGTCGGTGTTAGTCTACATTATTTCAAACATTTCAACAAATTCTTAGAAATATGAAATGACTGTATAGGTTCGTTCATCAACGAATATTCAGTCATTTAAAATAACATTCTGACTGTTTTTCAGGCATGGTGGCTGGAGAGTTAACTCGCTGCTACAAATATTTTCTTTCGTTGGAGCCTGCACTATTGAAACAACCCTATAGGAATCATTATTGAGGAAAAAAAGATATGACAAAAGGAACGATCACACTGATCCGTTTTCTATGCACATTTGATTGCTGCCTTTAGCATTCGTTCCGGTGAATATGGTAATTTGCATTCGAAAGACGCCTGAATTAGACAATTATTACACTCGCAGCAAGTGACCCGGTCGCGTATGGCTGTTCACAGGAACTGACATGTTTCACTCACGAGAGCATAGAGGGCATCATCAATTGTTCAAACAGAATTAATAAATGGAATAACCACGGTGATTGACTCACACTGTGTCTCTCGAATTAATTCACGCCACCCCTCGAAAGCGTACGGCAACATTCCTGTCTCCGTTGAAATTGTTCCGTGTGATGATAAAAATCACTTCTGGAACTGCTGTTCACAATCATTCTAATTCGAGGCGCGCGCCCGTCCAGAACCAGTCAGTTATAAAGTGTCAGGTCAGATTCGATCGGATCGGAAAACAAACTGCATGCAAGCTACAGTTAGATCCGTTCAAGTTCAGCAAGACACCAGTGTGTTTTCCGCGAGTTATCTTCCTCTTTGGTAGCGGTTTAACCATGTGGAATACGCCGTTTGTATACTTGAGTGCGGTATTGATCGTTCTGGCCGCCTACTACCGATGGTCTCGCCGGAAGATGCTGGCCTGTGTGGCAAACATGAATGGACCGCCAGCATTACCATTGATTGGACATGGATATATACTGCTGAAATATACATCCGCAGGTGCATGTTAGTTTTACTCGTAATGGAAAGTTTAAGTTAAAGAATGTGAGAAAAATACAAAACGCAACAATGGAAAAAGGACACGTTGAGCTATCCTGCCATACCTTACTAATTATGATGGTATGATTGTACGCTAGTGAATAATTATTAGGACTTAGCAATGCTGATCCAAAACATTTCATTCTTTGGAAACCAAACTTCAGACAGAACTTCGATTATAGTGAAAAATAGTGACTGCCAGTGACCGAGAAAACAAGGACCTATGAACATCGTTGAATCGCAATCTTTATCAAAGATGCATTGGTACTATATTCCTCTTGTGAATTTTGATCATTCCTACTATCTTGAACATACAACAATGGACTATAAGTGTCAGCTAACTTTGGAATAATCCTCGTTAGCGACGTTTAAACCATGTAAAATTCTTTAAATTTCGTAGAATTTTTCTTTAAGGAATCAAATTCCCATATCCGGGAAGAAACAAGTAGGACATAAGAGCGGAAATACGCTTTTATGCTGGCTACGGTTTTCCAGCGGAGTGTACCTAAATGGAATGGAGAGAAATTTGTTTAATTAGTATCGATACTTCTCTGTAGGTTCCGGCAAGATGGCTTCCTTCGTGCTGCGACTGGTTGTGACGTCCTTCGGAATTTCTTTCTAGTGAGAAAACTTCTTCTAAAATACGAAAACACACTAACTTTATTTTTCATTTCCTAAACTATATTTATACATGAGTTTTGTCATAATAGTAATGAAAATGTTGCACGACATGCAACATTAAAACACACTTCACACAGCAACTCCGTTCTATGGGAAAATATGAGAAAATCGATTGTATATTTTTGCCACATACACACACATACATATATACATATATGACACTTGGCTCTCCGGGCCTCTGTTCAAAACTGGATCGGACTTTCGGTTTGAAAGTTACGGGATAAAATGTGCATAAAAATGAAGAACAAGTGCACTCGATTTTCTCAAACTTAGATTAAAATTAAAGGCCTTATAGTTCCATAGCGCGCTATTGAACCGACAAAACGGGTTGTATTTTTACCGCTCGATTATCTGAAAGATGGCTGATGATGATGATGGTCCCACCTCATACCCCTACAAAGGTGTGAGCAGAACGATTTTTTTCCGTGTAGTATCAAATTGAAGCATAGTGCTGAAATTTTCGTGAACCTTTTTTACGTTTTTTGAAAGTGTTATTTTTATTAAGACGACACCGAACTGTATTAATTGTTTTCAGCAACCCATTCGTCGCTACTAGTTCTTGGAGTTTACATCAATAATTTGTTCGTTAGCTGTTGTTTTGCTGTTTTTTGGTCGGCCGATCGCAAGTGTTTTTGGCGCTATAAGACTGCTAGCACCAACCACTACTAAAGTCCTTTATTGCCTTGCCAAGCGAGTTCCGTCAGTTCTGATTTGCGAATATTTGACCAAAACAAAGATGAATTCAAAACAATGTGGAGAATGTCATCATGATATAAACGACTTGGAGCCAGTGCGCTGTGGCTTATGTAAAACTCCTTTCCACATCAGCCAAAACTGCTGTGGCTTCAATCTCCGTTCCTGTAAGGATGTTTTTGCCCAAGGTAAAGCAGTATTTATTTGCACAAAATGCAAGAACGAGATGAACGGCAGAAGTATTCGTGCGTTTATTGAGGACCAAAATCAAAAAGCTGAATGTTCCGACTCTAGCAACAACAATATCAATACACAGATCCAGCAGCTATCTGGTATTGTTGAGGTGCTTAGTAAAAAAGTGGATTGCATTGTTAGTGCTTCCACTCAAAACTCCCGTGACGGAAGAATGCCAGTATGGCCAGTCGGGGCGAAGACGGTCTATCAGTGCACCCAGCTTTTGACCGTGGCACAAATGATATCGATTTTGGAGATCTCTCTGTTCCGTTCATCATGCCTGCTTCAGCACCTCCTAAGATTTGGCTGTACTTGTCTGGATTTCAACCACTAATCAGCAATTGGGCGGTATTGTTTTCAACCGAGGACGTTGACGATATGGCAAGGATTTTTTGCAGTGAAATCAATCAGTGGCTTGATAGATGTTCCTCGTATCAGGCCGGCTGTCACTCCAGCATGGAGTACATCAAAATTACGTCAATTTAAACGTGAGCGGAATTCCTGTCATCGTAAGCTGCGGCGGAATTGATGCTTAGCAAATACTATAAAATTTCACCAATTTGTAAATGCATATCGCACACTGAATTCGACATTGTATGGATCGTATGTACTTAAAGTGCAGACAAACCTCCGAAGAAACCCTCGTAATTTCTGGCGATTCGTAAATTCAAACAGAAAATGTTCTTCAATCCCCTCAAACGTATATTTGGACAATACGGGTTCTGCTTCAATTCCAGAATCTTGTGAACTATTTGCGAGTTTCTTTGCCGGTGTTTTCTCGAGTTGTTCTACTTCGACATTCGACGCGAATGACGCTGCTTCAAATGTACCTACCGATTTGTTGGATTTGGATATTTTTACCGTTACACCTTGGTAACGGTACTTGGTTGAACAAGCAGCAAAATCATTAAAATGCTCCTTTTCTCCTGGTCCGGATGGTATACCATCCGTTGTTTTGTGTCGCTGTATTTCAACTTTAGCAGAACCATCGAGCATCATTTTCAATCGATCGTTTGAGAAAGCTAGGTTCCCTCGTATATGGAAATAGTCGTTTATTTGTCACATTTATAAAAGTGGTGATCGACGTAATGTAGCGAATTATCGTGGAATAACAAGCCTCTCGGCATCGTCGAAATTATTCGAGATAATTGTGAGTGTTGCAATTTTGGATCGCGCAAAGAATTATATCTCATTTGATCAGCATGGTTTTATGACGGGGAGATCAGTTACAACGAATTTGTTGGCCTTCACATCCCAGTGCATAACTAGTATGGAAGCTAAAACACAAATGGATGTTATCTATACCGATCTCAAAGCTGCTTTTGACAAAATAGATCATAAAATACTTCTTTGCAAATTATCTCGCCTTGGATTATCTTCGCAACTCGTACCTTGGTTGGACTCATATCTTTCCGATAGGAAATTACGCGTGAAAATAGACCACAGCACATCATCCGAGTTTTCGAATAAATCAGGTGTCCCACAAGATAGTAACTTAGGACCCCTGTTGTTCGTATTATTCTTCAACGATGTGGCGTTGCTTTTGGAAGCTGGATGTAAATTATTCTACGCAGATGATTTAAAACTGTATCTTACTGTTCGTAGTGTAGATGATTGCCAGTGACTACAATGTCTGCTTACATTGTTCACCGATTGGTGCAGGAAAAACAAACTCATGATAAGTGTAGCCAAGTGCCAAGTCATCACATTTCATAGGATTTCATCTCCATACATATTTGACTATAACATTGATGGTACAATTATCTCTAGAGTGGATCAAGTGTGTGATCTTGGTGTACAGTTGGATGCTAAACTGACGTTCGATGCTCATCGTTCTCAAATCGTTTCGAAAGTAACACGTCAATTGTGTTTCATCGCTAAGATTGCAAAGGACTTTAAAGACCCGCATTGCCTTAAGGCTTTGTATTGCTCACTCGTTCGCCCAATTCTCGAAAACGCGTCGGTAATCTGGACTCCGTATCAAGTATCGTGGAGCCTTAGAATTGAACGAGTGCAGAAACGGTTTGTTCGTATGGCATTACGAAATTTACCGTGGAGAGATCCAGTAAACTTGCCATCGTATTCAGACAGATGCCAATTGTTAGGAATCGACACGTTACAGCGACGTAAAAAAACTCAACTGGCGTTGATAATTGCTAAGTTGATCAACGGAGAGATTGATGCTCCTGAACTGCTTTATGACCTTAATTTTCAAATACCGAATAGATCACTTCGTAACACAAACCTGCTTCAGAACAGATTCCATAGGACTGTATTCGGATACAACGAGTCAATTACTGCATGCATAAGAACATTCACTACAGTAAAAGAGTTGTTTGAGTTTGGAGAGCCTTCCCGCCGCTTCGTTGAAAAAATCAAACGTTCAGAAATAATCTGACTATGGATAATTTAATTTGTTATAAGTTGTTTGTAATAGCTTTTAAGTAGTTGTGTAGTTGTCATGTATTTTTTGTGATTGTTTTAATAGATAGTGGTTTTTATGCCTATGGACTTTTTCCCACTCTGTTAGTCCATTTAGACATCAGTCCGATGGATTTTGTTTAATGAATAAATAAATGATAATTAATATTTTAGCACATATCTTAACCAGTAAGCAACAGAAAACGATCTGATTAATGTAGCAGGTATAGATTCTTCTTCAAAAGAACGACTGACCACAAAATAACATTCAAATATTTCGGATTTACTATCCAGGGTTAATCAAAAAAAATTTCCAACCCGGGAAGATCCTTGATCACATCAGGAATCGAACCCGATATCTTTACCAGTATCAGACAGTAATTCACCTGGCCCTTCCCGCCGGACCAGCTCATCGCTACAAACATCAGCTACGATTGAGTAACGAGACTGCGGATGAGCAGAGCTAAGCCCAATTCCATCAACAACTTTCGATCCCAATTAGTTTTCCGATTCTATTCCTTGAATTACTAATCAAACCTTGCGATCAAGGTCAAGAGTCAATCCTAACACACTGAATGCTAATGCTCTTCGGCCAGTCCTGTTCGCTTTCCAAATAGTCACTACCTGCTTCGCGCGCGAGGCTCAAACGTTTGTAGACTGCTCATTATTTCTAATTCTCAAACAAACTAAAAATCCAACATCATCGGTAACTTAATACAGTAACTTAATACGTCTCACAATAATAATAATAATAATAATATATATATATATATATATATATATATATATATATATATATATATATATATATATATATATATATATATATATATATATATATATATATATATATATATATATATATATATATATATATACATATACATATATATATATATATATATATATATATATATATATATATATATATATATATATATATATATATATATATATATATATATATATATATATATATATATATATATATATATATATATATATATATATATATATATATATATAAACAAAAAGTAATTACAATCTTCGTAATAGATGCCCTGCTATCCAAATTTCCTGTCAACTGTGTACAACCCAAGCTTCTTGATACGAGATATGGTTTGCTTTGAATATTTTTTCCAGCACATAATTTTCACCGTATCTTCCTCATTTCTGGGGCTACTCGTTACGGAAATTGCAATTGCCTCATGATCTGGATCTCTTGCAATCGGTTTCCACATTTGAATAAACACCGTCGAAATTGAAATACACATGATCTATCAATGTTCTACTATATCTGAACCTGTCAATGTTGAAATCTCCAGTAATAATATTCAGTTTACCTAAATCGACAAAATCCTCCCACCAGTTTTCTAGAATTTCATCTATAAGCAAATTTAGCGAGTCTCGTTTTAGACTTTTCGACCACTATTTCCGGTACTTCTGGAACCGGGAACTTGAAACCAGTATGGCCGAAGTCGGTTCGTGTAGTAAGTAACTAATATATTCTACAAATTGAATCAGTTTTAAGCCTAAACCCTTTCTTGCATCGTCGTTCTAAATGACGGTGTTCAAACTCAAACACACTTTACCCTATAAAAGCATAAAGAAATTCAATAGCAACTTATGGGACTGTGAGATTTTTGATCAAATTTATTTTATTTTTTTCAAATCAGGAATCAGAACAAATTGGCTCAAATGGCACATTCCCCTTGATATTTGGCGATTTGTGCCTTGCCATCCATTTGTTTTTAGCATCATTTTTCCGATATATAAGAGAAAAGTATTGAAGGGAAATGGTAAGGTTTGGACTAGGAGGATGGGGAAAATTGACGACACAAAAACACAAAAAGCAGAAGTAAATTCTGCACCCCTAAGGGATGCTGAACAATCTGCTGGGGATCACATTTAGTGGAGGCAGAAGTTAATTCTGAACCTCTACGAAGTCCCGAACAGCCTGCTGTAAAACTTATTTAGGTTTGTTACTATGTGCGCTCTTTCTGATGAACGATGCACAGTTAATAAAACCTCCAAACCCCGAGAGGATTTAGAGATTTTACAAAAGCGACACCATTCTGCACTCCCGGAAGAATGCAGAACGATTCGCAGTATGTACGAGCAGAAGTAAATTCGGTACCCAATAAAGGATGCCAAACAATTAAGGTGAATACAGAAAGGATTCATTCACCCCGGGAAGAACGATAAACCCTTCTAACTATAGCTTCTTATCACATTGGGTGAGAAACGAGAGAATATCCTTTTGCTGGCATGTTTGGATGCAGCCCAAGACGAATCTTGTGCTTTATCCAACTAGTTGAAAGTGGTAAAGCTGGTTCCAGACCAACGAAATCATTCGTTGCACCAGCTCTAGCCAACTCATCAGCCCATTCATTTCCAGTAATACCAGAATCACCGGGTACCCATAAGAAGTAAACAGCATTTGAAATACTGAGATCTTCAATTTGAGTTCGACATGCGATCACTAGATTCGACCGTGAATCATTCGAACTGAGTGCTTTTAAAGCTGCCTGACTGTCGGAACAAAAATAAATTCGTTTATCACAGATCCTCTGCTGAAGTGCCGATTGTATTCCACACAGAATCGCGTAGATTTCTGCTTCGATCACAGTACAGTAACAACCAAGTGAATGAGACTGCTCTAGACTCATTTCACGACAGTAGACACCAGCACCAGCACGACCATTCAACAGAGAACCGTCCGTATAACAAACTATGTGTTCATCAAGTTGACGTTCCAAATAACCAGACAACCATTCCTCACGAAGAGAATAGCTCACATTGAATGTTTTGAAAGAAAAACTGCATGTGGGAGTTAGGTCACTAGGAGCGAGTAAATACTCATCCCAGGTAACCATTTGAGATCACCATTGGCCGAAAGCCATGGAAGCTTTTTTAATCCTGAAGTCAAAGTGAGCAGACCAATTCAGTTTTGAATCCAGAATAACCCCGACGTATTTAACTTGATCAACCACCGTGACCTCTGAACCGAAGAACTGTAACGGACGAGCTCCTGTGATTATCCTACGATGAGTGAAAAGCACTATTGATGTTTTCCCGGATTTACAGATAATCCAACCTGACAACACCATTGTTCAATAGATCGCAGGGCTTGCCGCATTAAATCAAAGAGAGTGGTAATGCTAATGAAGGTCATCAATATATGATAATCGTCGGCAAAACCATAAGTCGGAAATCCAAGGTTATTAAATTTCCTTAACAAACCAACAGCGACTAGGTTCCAAGATATTACATTCACGACTGCATTATTTAACCTCCTGCAGCCATTCAGTCATCGGCACGGAAATATACCTTCACTTAGGAAATCCTATTTTTGTGGCCTTTTACGACATGGAACAGGAAACCAGTGGATCAATTCTTGGTAGAAAATAATTCCACCGGATGCCACACGGCTTACCTGTTTGGTGGACTTATACCACCGGTACAGGTGGACCGTAGCATTATTCTTAGCCAGTTTGGAATCCGCTACCGACACTACACGGCTAACTAAGCTGCTCAGAAAGGGAAGTTGACATTGATGGACAACTTCCATGGATGGCCAAGCAGCCGACCAGGACTTTTCGACCACTGTTTCCGGTACTTTTGGAACCAGGAACTTAGAACCAGTATGGCAGAAGTCGGTAATATATTCTACAAATTGAATCAGTTTTGAGCCTAGACCCTTTCTTGCATCGTCGTTCTAAATGACGGTGTACAAACTGAAACACACTATACCCTATGAAAGCATGAAGAAATTCAATAGCAACTTATGGGACTGTGAGATTTTTTATTTTATGAGTGACATTATTTGACACATACTCGCACACATACACGCACAGACAAATACATTGTTCAGCTTGATGAACTGTGTCGAATGATATAGAACACTTAGCCTCTTGCAGTCACGTACCCAGAGGGGGGGGGGGGGGGGCGAGGGGCCCTGGCCCCTCCCGAAATCAAAACACAGAATTATTTAGAAGATCTCAGATATGTGTTACAGAAATAAATAGATATTAAACGTAAAGATATGTAATACAATAACAGTTCCAGTGGAAAAGTTTAAAGTGTATATCTTCAGTAACATTATTCTTATTTTTGGGCCCCTCACGAAACGAAATCCTCTTGGCCAATTTTCACTGGTCAATTTTTCAAGTGATTGAATAAACTTTCTATATGAAATAATAAGTGGCAATAAGTGCACTTTTATAGAAAAGCATCGTTATCATGATTTTGTAATAACACTAACAAGCAGGTACAAATTGAATAAAAGATTTTATATTTTTTTCACCTGAAAAAATATAGATTTAAACGTGGCAATCCTGCACGCTATACGAAATTGAACAAATCACGTTGCGAACGGTGCAAAGCCGCACGTACCGACGCGTGCCAGTTTTACATCGTCATTTTGAATGACGATTTGAATATTTTGACTCTCATCGCCCTATCATTTCGGAACCGGGAGTCGGATCGGGATGAAATTACACAGTGTATTTAAAGACAACGAGAGCATTAATTTGAATCTTGATTCGTGAAATTCGGCTTAACCGTTGCTGAGAAATCGAAGTGAGTTCCATTTTTGGATATTTTCTTTACTATTACCGGTGCTTTCGGAAGTGGAAACCGGGGACTAGTTGTCCCAAAGTAGTTCTATATATTCACTTACTAACAAGATCTGCCAACTAGATGAATTTAACAGTAAGTTTTATGAAAATGTATACTTCGTTTCGCCATCGCTTCTGAAAATTTCCGAGAAAATTGAGTGCGCATTTTACAATAAATTTGCACATATTTCCTTGTTATTCCGGAACCGAAAATCGGATCCAAATGAAATTCAGGAGAACTGTATGAGACTGTAAGACCTTTCATTAAAATTTAAGTTTGTGGAAATCGGTTCAGCCATTTCTGAGAAAATAAAGTGATATTATTTGTCACATAGGAGAGATGATGTTCGAGCTCAAGAAGGATCCTTCGGTTAAGAGCTCAGAGTACCGGGAGCTCATTGCGAAATCCTTGGGCAGCGAGATCACCGTAAGAGCTCTTTCACAGGGGGCAGTGGTAGAGCTCAAAGATTTGGACGAGGTCACCACTGAGGAAGAGTTAAGGGACGCATTGACCGAGCAGTGCAACTTGGAAGTACCGGTGACAATCCGAATCAGAAGATCATTTGCGGTTACCCAGATGGCGGCTATCATACAGCCAGTAAATGCGGCCAACAAGCTGGCGGTTACCGGCAAGATCAAGGTCGCTGCGACTGGCTCTCCGAGTCACCAAGAAAATGGAGAGGTGTTTCAGGTGCATTGAGTTTGGTCACCAGTCCAGACACTGCAAGGGTCCAGACAGGTCCAAACGGTACTGGAATTGCGGTGAAAACGGACACATTGCCGGCAAGCCGGAAGAAGGAAATGGCCATCCGACTGGAGTCTATAAATGCCCGGCCTACAAAAAAGCGAAGGCAGGCCAACAATGATGCAGATAACGCAAATTAATCTGAATCATTGCGACATCGCACAGCAACTGTTGTGGCAGTCGACAACAGAAACGAAGTGTGATGTGATCATCGCAGAGCCGTATCGGGTTCCTTCTGAGAGCGGCAATTGGTTAGCGGATGTAGCAGGAATGGCTGCTTTACAAGTTATGGGCAGGTTTCCTATGCAGGAAGTGGTGGAAAACTCTTACGAAGGATTCGTGGTCGCCAAAGTTAACGGTGTCTTCGTATGTTGCTGCTATGCGCCTCCAAGATGGACGGAGTAGCAATACAACCGGATGTTGGATGCACTCACCGACACGCTGGTAGGACGTAGGCCAGTAGTCATCGGTGGCGATTTCAACGCCTGGGCCGTTGAGTTGGGCAGCCGGCAAACCAATGCAAGAGGATATAGCCTACTTGAAGCTCTGGCGAAGCTGGATGTAATTTTCGTCAGTCGGGGAACTTTTCCGTCGGTGTAGGCTAGATCCATCATCGGGGATTAGTTTCCGACGTAGACCAGTCCTGGGTAGTCGAGGCGCCAGCTAACCGAGAGAGGTGGTGCTTCAGCATAGCCCCCCTGCCGAAGTAATCCCTTATGGTAGTCCCGGTAGGAAAAGGGGAACGAAGCTTGAGGGTGTTTTAGTTGATGATGGTCCCACCTCATACCCCTACAAAGGTGTGAGCTGAACGAGTTATCTAAGTGATAATTAATATTATTACATGCTTTAACCAGTAATCAAAAAAAATTGAAACGAGCTGGTTCGATTCCCACATACCAAGTTCACTTATGTGCAGGTAGCTTGATGATCGAGCGATTTCATCTCCTATAAAACACACACACAGACAGTTTGTGATCTGGACGATCTGAGACGAATGGTATATGACACTCGGCCCTCCGGGCCTCGGTTGTAAAGTCGGTTTTCACAGCGATTACATAGTCTTTCTATATGAGAAAGGCAAAAAACAATATAAACTTAAAAAGGGTCAACACGCTTGCTGACCTTCTTGAAGGATGGAGGGTCTTCAACACAAACTCATGACTTGTTTGAAAATATTCCCAAAATTATTGGAACAACAATAAGACTTTTTGATCATTTTTTCAACTATAATATAATAAAATATGTAGGATTACTGATCACATTTCAATCAATACCTAAATTTTTGATTTACATATTAAAATTCTAAATAAATAAACATAAATTCATAGCAAAAGAGAAGGTACAGAAATATTTGTAATTGTACTCTTAAATTTGGATATAGATACAAAATTGCATAACAATTTTCCGTTTTAATTCCAATCTCTTTTCAGAAGTAATCTTTGAAAATATGGATAAACTTAGCAGCACGTATCCATCTCCGCTCTGCATACACTTCGGCCCTTTGGTGCACGTTGTCGTTTATACACCCGAAGAGCTACAGATCGTTTTTAACTCTCCGCATTGCCTCGATAAATCGATACAATATCATTTTCTTCATGTCAGCAAAGGAATTTTCGCCTCACCGAGTAAGACTGAATTCGGCGTATTTCAATAACAAACAATATTTAATTTTGTCTTCTGGTATTTCATTTAGCTCACATCTGGAAAGGTCAAAGGAAGTTACTGAACGTTTCTTTTGGACCAGCCAATCTGAACAGTTTTGTGAGTATTTTCAATGAAAAAAGTGCACTCTTCACCGAGCTGATGCAGAAGCACGTTGGGAAAGGAGAACGTAACTTCAATCATGAAATCGCGCTATGCATGCTGGACACAATTTACTGTACGTTTGAAAATCTTCGTCAGTTTTAAAAATAAGCTCAATTTTCCTTTCATTCGTAGCTACCGCTTTTGGAGTAAACTTCGACATGCAGCGAACACCGGATGGAGAATATTATTTGGGACTACAAGAAGAGTTCCTGGATCTTATAACGAAAAGAATTTTCTCAATAACTATGTATCCTGAGTTCATTTATCGTATGACAAAGGCATACAAAAGAGAAACAAAAATTCTGCAGGAAGCCCGATTGTTATCGACAAAAGTGATGGATGCTCGAAAAGCAGATTCAATTACGGCTTCTAGTCGTGACACACAATCCGATTCTGGCCTGAATGGCAAGAAACCACAGATTTTCTTGGATAAACTACTAGAGTTGGCAAAGGAAAACGATCAGTTTTTGAAAGAAGATATTCCGGAACATCTGGATACGATCATATTTGCTGGAAACGACACAACTGCAACTACTATGAGTAATATATTGCTGATGTTGGCTATTCATCCTGATATTCAAGAACGAGTCTACCAGGAAGTGATGGAAGCTTGTCCCGAAGAAAACCAATTTGTTTCAATAGAAGATGTTGCAAAGCTGTCTTACACGGAGATGGTTTGCAAAGAGGCAATGAGACTGTATCCCGTAGGTGCTGCTATTGGGAGAGTAGCAACAAGTGATATCAAGCTTGACGGTATTTTCTCATCAAAATATTTCAGAACTGATCAAAATTGTTGAAAGCTACATAATCTGTTTACAGATCGCAACACCATCCCAGCAAACGCAGTAATAGTCTGTGGCATCTATCAAGTCCACATGGATCCAAAGCAATGGGGTCCAAACACGGATAAATTTAATCCGGATCGATTTCTTCCGGAGAATGTAGCAAGAAGACACCCGTACGCGTTCCTTCCGTTTAGCGGTGGACCTCGGAACTGCTTAGGTATCAGATATGCTTGGCTTTCGATGAAAATCATGATCGTACATTTGCTAAGAAAGTATCGTCTCACCACATCCTTGACAATGGACGACGTTGTCATAAAATTCACGGTTCTTTTAAAAGTGGCAAACGGCTGTCAGATCGCGCTGGAGAAGCGTTAGAAAATCTCGGAGGAAGGAAAAGCACAGAAGCGTAGAAGATCAGCCAGAAGTTCCTAATAAATATGTGTAAATAAATAGAATTAAAAGTGATTTTACTGCTGTACTACGGATACAAGGCCTCAAATTCAATGAATCAATTTTAACTAATAAATTAACTTTTTGCTATGCAGCCCAGTCTCTGAGCAGAACGTGGAAATTTTACAACTGTCCAATGAATCCATACAAACATTTTTACCTTTCTCATATAGAAAAACTATACAGTCACTGTTAAAACCGATGTTTGAACCGAGTCCCAGAGGACCGAGTGTCATATACCATTTGACTCAGTTCGTCGAGCACGCAAAATGTTTGTATTAGGATGTGTGTGTGTTTATGTGTGTGTATATGTGGATTCACTGGATTCACTGGCTGGACCAATTTTCACAAAATTAAGTTTCAAATGAGAGGTCTCTTGGTCCCATAACCTTCTACCGAATTTGATATGGATCAAACTTCCGGTTCAATATTAATACCACTTTTGTAAAACGATTTATCTCTTGCCCCAAAATAGGCCTCAGTTTCAGCGATAACTTCTTCATTCGAACGAAATTTCTTACTGGCGAGCTTTTTTTTAGGTCTGCGAACAGCCAGTAGTCGCTGGGAGCCAAATCTGGCGAATACAGTGGATGTGGGAGCAATTCGAAGTTCATTTCATATAGCTTTGCCACTGTTTTGATTAACTTGTGACACGGTGCGTTGTCTTGATGAAACTTTTTTTTTCATTGCCATATGCGGTCGATCTTCAAACGCTTCTATAACACTATATTCACCGTTAATGGTATTTCGTTTCTCAAGATAGTCGATAAATATTACACCACGCACATCCCAAAATACCGAGGCCATAACCTTTCCTGTCGGTTGATGTGCTTTCGAGCGCTTTGGACGAGGTTCACCAGTTGCTGTCCACACAGATGACGATCGTTTTGATTCCGGAGTGAAGTGATGAATCCATGTTTCATCCATTGTCACATATCGATGCTGAAATTCCGGTTTGTTACGTTTCAACATGGCTAAACACTGCTCAGAATCATCAACACGATCTCGTTTGTGGTCAACAGTGAGCAAAAGCGGCACCCACTTTGAACAGAACTTTCTCATAGTCATGTAAAGCCAACACGATCTTCACTTTTCGATCATGCAGAACGATTTTGTGGATTTTTTTATGTTTCCAGTTGTTACCGCCTCATTTGGACGTCCACTTCGTTCTGAATCATCGGTGTCTCTATGACCACGTTTGAAGTCAGCGAACCTACGTTTTATCGTTGTTTCTGATGTATCTGAGTCTCTATAACACTTTTCAAGCCATTGCTTCGCTTGAACGGTATTTTTCCCATCAAGAAGCAGTGTAAAATTAAAACACGAAATTGGTTTTGATCCTTTGTTCTGAAAATAACAAAAGTAGCGTAACTCATAGCACAATAACTCACAAACTAATTAATAGTAAATCATTAAATTTTAACAGCTGTCTTTTAAAGGTTAGTACTAACTGAGAACAAGGTGTTTGCAGTAAAACTAGCGCCATCTATGTGCTAGACCCGGGACTTTTCAAAATCACTATCGCTGTATCAGGTGAGATCATCAAATAGATGATGTTAATTAGATGATGACGCCCATAGACAGCAAAAGAGGCACAAATTACCAACACAAGTTAACTTGGTTTACTCTAGATCCTTAATTGTACAATGAATCTTTTGATTTGCACCAAAGACATCATATTAACAAGATATCCAGCTCTCACATTTCCCGAACAAATCGTTGGCAACATCCTTTTTGCGAGCATGGTGCCCTCAGGCGAGTTCGCATCGAATCTCGTACATAGAAGTAGGGGAGAGAAATGTCAAATACGTGCGCGCCAAAACAGCAGCACTGCGCACTCATACAATTGACATGATATGTGATGCCGTGCGATGACGTTGCTAAACTGAAGATTGAGATCGCTCCAAGCTGACAGGGTCTGTTTGCACGTAGGCACCACTTTCTGGGTAAAGTGTTGCTAGGAAGAGCAGTTTTTCATACACGCTGATTCTAAACAGGTAACATATTAGTACATCCTACATTCTAACCTTGACTTCATAAGTTTGGTATTAAATATCATATACTTTACATCGGAACTGTACATAACTGTAAATACAACTGTATTTACAAAGCTCTAAGATTTTTAAATAACGAATTAAACAATAGAATATGTTTTACAAATAAAAATCGATACATTTTCTCGCAATAATCCTTTTCCTATCAGGTGTACAACTTTACTTCTGCCGTTTTTTTCCAAAATTAAAAGCTTTTTTTCGAAAAAGTGCTTACAGATGTATTATTCAAAGTATTGTCCGTCACTAGCGACAACTTTCTCCCATCTTTCCGGCAATTTTCGGATCCCGGTTCGAAAAAAGGAGTCCTCTTTTGACGCTATCCATGAAGCAATCCATTTTTCCAACTCTTCGAAGGATTGAAAATGGTGATCTGCCAGGCCGTGTGCCATCGAACGGAATAGGTGGAAGTCGGAAGGGGCGACCACTGGGGAATACGGCGGGTGGGGCATTGTCGTGTTGGAGTATGACTTTGTCATGTCGCTCTTGATATTGTAGCCGCTTTTCTTTTAGCGCGCGACTAAGGCGCATCAGTTGCTTTCGGTAGTGATCTCCTGTGATGGTTTCATCCGGTTTTAAGAGCTCGTAGTAAATCAGTTGAACATCTTTGAAGGTTTTTCTCATCCACCACAATATTTGTCTTCGACATCGAAATCACCATTTTTAAAAACGTTGAAACCACTCCCGACACGTTCTTTTACTCAGAGCAGCATCACCGTAAGTTTCTGAGAGCATTCGATGTGCTTCAGCTGTATTTTTTTTAGAATTGTAACAGAAAAGTAAAACTCCCCGCAAATTGCGAGAATTGGGCACATAAACAGACATTTTCGAGCGTGAATAATACGAAAACAAGAACAACTGTCACTGAAACGGCGATGGCAATTCGTTAGGCACTGTACACACTCACTTTAAAGGCATTATCATCTATGTATTTTAACCAGCCTCAGCCGGTACAGCCACCTATCGGAAAACCGCGGAAGCAAAGTTGTACACCTGATAGATGTCGGCGCTCCCGAGATATCAAGACATAAAATTAAAATCACTTTGTTTCATTGGACCAAAAAAGTCTTTGTTAAATATTATTGGAAAATGATTCAACAACTCAAGAGTAATTGATTTAGCCGTAATATCCTTTTTTTTAGTTTAGAGATAGCCGTTCTAGAGATATTTAGGCATGAAATTCGAAGTAAAGAGATTTTTGTCTAATTTTTGGACAACCCTACTACCCACTTTGTGCTTCTCAAGCGGAGAGAGCATCATACAACTAGTTTAAATGATTTATTCTCACTGAAGACTCATTACTGCGCCCTAATTTGTAATCATTTTCGATGAAAGACCCCGATCATCTGTCATGGCCTGTTCAAAGATTCGTCTAACATGATGAAAAATTATGGGGTGGGACAGCAACAGTTTTCCTAACACGTTATTTGCTGCGATCGGAGGTCACTACTAAGTAATCTTGTATCTACTCAGCAGCTGTTCCAGTGGTAATGGCAATAACATGTACCTCAACGAATTCAGTATACGGAAACGAGAATTAACGCGTGTTTAAGACAAAACATTTGAAAAGCGATGGTATTCATGGCGCATCACAACTCAGAATAAAATCATATTAATTGATTGACACTGATTGAAGAAACAAAGGTTACTTAACCAAAAAAAAAACAACTTTGAATTCAATTTTTTCTACTAATAATGTTGAATGTTTCTTCTCAGACTAGATTTATTCGCCTTTATTCAGTAATGAAGTATAAAGTATATTCAGAAAGTACTGCGACCAAAAAAAGTAAGACTTACTACTGATTGAGCATAGATTCAACAAGCATTAATTAGATTAACCTCAACATTGAGAACTTCAAGTTCGCACGATTTTAACCACGCTGTTGAAAACAAATCTCATTAATCATGCAGAGAGCAAGTAAACCCCCTCTCAGTACATTTCGACTGGCTCATTTGCATTCTTTTATGTGGAAGTGGAAATCAGTAAATAAGTGCATTTTCCTGCGATTTCATTCAAAAATATCATTTGCTTGAAAGCCTCAGATGCGATCTTATCGGCGCAAAAACAAACGAAAGAATTTTAGTTCTGATTGGTGCATCAGTCAGTGAAAGAGTAAAAGAAAAAAATCCCGTCGTTGCCGCCTTATCATAAAACCACCTGATAAAGATGTTATGGAATTCGCCCGTAGTGTACTTGATATCGACAGTGCTCGGCCTGGTCACATACTGGTGGTGGTCAAGAAGGAAAATTTTGGCAGCCGTTGCAAACATGAACGGTCCACCGGCTCTGCCATTGATTGGCCATCTCTACATAATGGTGAAATTTACTACGACAGGTACGTGACCAGTGGATTGATTCCACATGATCGGTTTGGGAAAAAGGAGAGTCGTGTGTGGTGAATATGCAAGTATTGCACTAAGAATTACGGTAATGCATATAGCAGATAAACGAAAGTGGCCGGGAACCCATGAATGTGAGCCAAACCAGGTTATACGTGAAAAATGAGTATGATTAAATAGGTGACGAAGTACTGGTATGCTCGAGCCCAAACCTGGAAGGATTCTTGATGTCCATAGGATTGTAACACTAGGCATGCATTTGTCCAGCACACTTACGAATCGGATACGCATTCTGTTGAAACAGAAGGTCAAGTTCTACTTCGAAGCGTAGCATCCTTAGTGTTTATGTTCTTGAATAAGTTAAAACATTCTCATATAAGCTTAACTGTTCTTAAATAAGCACAAATGTGAGAAAATCTGAGAACAGCCCGGGTACATATCCAGTAGACTTTTGATGTGTCAATTCATTGCCCCTTTAATTGCAATTAATAATGCTGTGAATTGAAAACTGAACAGTTATTTCCAATTAAGCTCATTTTTATTCATTCATTTATTGGATACGACTCAGGAACCAGAAGCGGGTCATCTTTGAATCATCAGTGAAAGCGAAACGAGGTGCAAATTTTTATTAAACTTACTGGTAAATTTATCTTGTCAGCCGATCTTGTTAGTTGGTGAATATACAAACCTACTTTGGGACTACTAGTACCCGGTTTCCGAATCCTCCGAACTCTTCAATAGTCTTCAAATTGTGATTGAAATTAATTTGAAATAAAGACAAACGAAAAAAAGATAATGTTTACTCCCGTTTTGTTGAACTACAATAGTACTTCTGAAATAATCCAGAAAGAATGTTTTTTTTTATTTTCTTTTTATTTCATAGTCTTCATAACGAAAACTTGTTGACTTCATTAGAGTAACTTAATGAAATAGGTAATTGTTTGCGGTATTAGCCGATAACGGACCTAACTGAAGTAGAAAAAGTCGGGTGGGTAATGTCAGAGACATAACTGGATGTCGTGAATACGAAAACAACTGACATGTTCCTTAACACTTCCGAATATCAATTAGTTGATCAATTGTTTGAATGATGCAAGCATTCCCCTTTTCCACATTTTTCGCAAAAACAAAGAAGGCTTCACTTGATCTCGATTACTGTGAATTTCACACAGCAAAAAGTGCACAAATCAAATCAAACAGTTCTAGATTTGCACTAAACTGAGGATATTTACCTTCGATTTGCGAGCAAGAAATCCTAATAGTTCTTTAAAAAACTTTTAAAGCCATTAGAAGGACTGATTTTGTGTGATGCTCTCCACCGTTGCTTTTTCACCAATGCAAATGACTGGCAGCTGTGACGTAATCGCTCTTGTCGGACGCGAAACTAGCTATGCAAACGACACAAAATACATCTGCTCGCAGTGGCGATAGAATCCAAACTGATCCAATTTTTGTTAAGAGGTTTCTTTTTACGTGATTTCGTTTGTAGCTTTTTCACTAATGGGCGGTCCTAACGGCTATAAAAAAAGCAGCATATAGAATTTTGATTTCGATTATTTCATTTCGGATTTGCATTTCATTAAAAGAAACTATCAGGATGCTGTATGGGATTCATTCCTCCCTTTCAGAAGGACCAAATTGTGGAACTCACTACGATATTAAATACTGTTCGGAACATTTTTCTCGAACGATTTGTTGTACAGCAGCAGATGTTTTGTTCTCTTCCTCAGAACGCGTTCTGATTGGCTGGTGTTGACATGGGTCAAATAAGACAGGTTTTTCAATATTGTACTATTGAAACACTTCAATGCTTTTTCTATACACGTTTAAGTTGAAAAATTATCAATTATCCTTGAGACATAAAAACAAATAGACAATTTTGAAGAATAATCAGAATTTGCAGTTTTCTAATTCATTATGTGATGTAAACGAAATTACCCTTTCGGTGAAATGACTCTTTCGGCAAAACAACCCTTTCGGCGAAATGACCTCTTCTGCGAAACGACTTTCGGTGAAATGACCCATTCGGCGAAATGACATTCGGCTAAATGACTCGCTTCCCTTGGTTCCATAGCCAGTTATTGAATTTTATCCATATCGAACTTCCGGCTCAGGAGCAACGGGATCAAATTCAAAAAAAATTAAACAAAACGCACTCGATTTTCTCAGAGACTACTTAACCGATTTTCGTGAACTAAGATTTAAACGGAAGGCAGTATAGTCCCAAAGCCTGCTACTGAATTTTAATCAGATCCGACTCCCGGTTCTAGAATAACAGCAAAATATTAAAACAAAATTTTAACCGACTGATTTTCATAGGTAATCAGCGTTTTACACGGTTGACCACAAACTATGTAAGATGGATTTGCCTTACGTAGTTGCATACGTACCTCTCGCACGACATTCCGGATACCGTGGGAAAAATTCAGCCATACTTCCCTTTCGATGGAAAGAACTTCACCGTACTGCGACATGTTTTTGTATTTAACATTGTTATGATCAACACTGTGCACCTCGTTGTTAACCGAAGTGAATTCAATTGCATCCTTTTCACGTTTGAACATAATGTACACACAGTTAGACACCTTGTTGAATTGAATCTCACTTACATTATTAGCGTCTAGATGCATTCGTTCTTCAAGTAAGATTTCAATTTCATTTGCTGCTGGTCTAACTTTGCAGCGCTTGAAATCTATACAAACTGAATTTGGTCTTGTAGGCCAAGTTTCAGGCTTTTTTATATCGTATTTGCCCATTTCCTACACTCTATTGTTCACTACACTGTATTGTTGTTTGTTTCTGTCGTCTCCACCGTAAATAATTTTCGAGTGTGTCGGATGAGATGCGAGCACGAACTGGGGTCTAGTCAGTTGATTACCAAATACATACGTTTTCGGATCTACCGGAAAAAGTGATCGTATACTCCAAATCGGAAATCACTCCAATTTCACAGATACGGCTAACTAAGCTCACTTACTTAGATTCGAATAAAAGGTATTAAGGTCCATAAGTTGATGAAGAAAATTTAGTTTTGTCGTGAATACGACTTACTTTACTATGGGGTGCCTTTTCAAAATTTATCCTCTGATAGAATGATAAGTTTTTGATCGTGAATATCTCTTGTTGTATCTAACAAATCAACATAATTTTTGCTACATGCCATCGGAAATATGATCACAATTTTATGATAAAATATTCAGTTGTGTGACATAATCTCAAATAATTCAAAATTAAACTTTTCTGAAATGTTTGGTATAAATGAGTATCAAAGAGGATAATTCATAAGGCGCGTTTGCCTTTCTCGTATTTTTAAAGCTCATAGCTCAGTGATCTGTGAAAGGATTTATATAATCTAACTACCAATAGAATCGAAATTTTTTAACTTAAGCGTGTAAAGTAAAAGCATTGAAGTATATCAATAGTACACTATTGAAAAACCTGTCTCATTTGACCCATGTCAACACCAGTCAATCAGAACGCGTTCTGAGGAAGAGAACAAAATATCTGCTGCTGTACAACAAATCGTTCGAGAAAATGTTCCGAACAGTGTTTAATATCGTAGTGAGTTCCACAATTTGGTCCTTCTGAAAGGCAGGAATGAATCCCGTACAGCATCCGAATAATTTCTTTCAATGAAATGCAAATCCGAAATGAAATATCGAAATTAAAATTCTATATGCTGCTATTTCTATAGCCATTAGGACCGCCCATTAGTAAAAAAGCTACAAACGAAATCAGGTAAAAACAAACCTCTCAACAAAAATTGGATCAGTGGATTCTATCGCCACTGCGAGCAGATGTATTTTGTGTCGTTTGCAAAGCTAGTTTCGCTTCCGACAAGAGTGATTACGTCACAGCTGCCAGTCATTTGCATTGGTGAAATGGCAACGGTGGAGAGCATTACACAAAATCAGCCGTTCTAATGGCTCTAAAAGTTTTCTAAAGAACTATTAGGATTTGTTGTTCGCAAATCGAAAGGAAATATTCTCAGTTTAGTGCAAATCTAGATCAGTTTGGTTAGATTTGTGCACTTTTCGCTGTGTGAATTTCACAGTAATCGAGATCAAGTGAAGCCATCTTTGTTTTTGCGAAAAATGTGGAAAAGGGGAATGCTTAGATAATTCATACAATTGATCAACTAATTGATATTCGGAAGTGTTAAGGAACATGTCAGTTGTTTTCGTATTCACGACATCCAGTTATGTCTCTGACATTACCCACCCAAGATTTTTCTGTGGTTTACCTTATAGTAAAACATTTCAAGAATACACCCAAACCTCCGTTTACGAACACTTTTTATACGTAACCTCTTTTTACGTACCTCTTTTTACGAACCAAATCCCAAATAACGTAATCTTTTTTTACGAACCAAATCCCAAATAACGTAAACTTTTTTTACGAACCAACTTCGTAAAAAGAGGTTTTTGCATCCGATGAAAACAATTTCCGGCTCCATGGAAATTACTACAATATGGGTATTTTCGGAACGGGATTGATGAGTAGATGACGGAAAACGATGTTTAAGCTGGTTCGGAAATCCAAGATGGCGACTTCCGGTTTATCGATATTCCTTAAAAGCCCTTACAATATGGGTATTTTCGGAACAGGATTGATGAGTAGATGACGGAAAACGACGTTTGAAGCAGTTCGGAAACCCAAGATGGCGACTTCCGGTTTATCTATATTCCTTAAAAACCATTACAATATGGGTATTTTCGGAACGGCATTGATGAGTAGATGACGGAAAACGATGTTTAAGCTGGTTAGGAAATCAAGATGGCGACTTTCGGTTTATCGATATTCCTTAAAAGCCCTTACAATATGGGTATTTTCGGAACGGCATTGATGAGTAGATGACGGAAAACGATGTTTAAGCTGGTTCGGAAATCCAAGATGGCGACTTCCGGTTTATCGATATTCCTTAAAAGCCCTTACAATATGGGTATTTTCGGAACAGGATTGATGAGTAGATGACGGAAAACGACGTTTGAAGCAGTTCGGAAATCCAAGATGGCGACTTCCGGTTTATCTATATTCCTTAAAAACCATTACAATATGGGTATTTTCGGAACGGCATTGATGAGTAGATGACGGAAAACGATGTTTAAGCTGGTTCGGAAATCCAAGATGGCGACTTTCGGTTTATCGATATTCCTTAAAAGCCCTTACAATATGGGTATTTTCGGAACGGCATTGATGAGTAGATGACGGAAAACGATGTTTAAGCTGGTTCGGAAATCCAAGATGGCGACTTCCGGTTTATCGATATTCCTTAAAATCCCTTACAATATGGGTATTTTCGGAACAGGATTGATGAGTAGATGACGGAAAACGATGTTTGAAGCAGTTCGGAAATCCAAGATGGCGACTTCCGGTTTATCTATATTCCTTAAAAACCATTACAATATGGGTATTTTCGGAACGGCATTGATGAGTAGATGACGGAAAACGATGTTTAAGCTGATTCGGAAATCCAAGATGGCGACTTCCGGTTTATCTATATTCCTTAAAAACCATTCCAATATGGGTATTTTCGGAACGGCATTGATGAGTAGATGACGGAAAACGATGTTTAAGCTGGTTCGGAAATCCAAGATGGCGACTTCTGGTTTATCGATATTCCTTAAAAGCCCTTACAATATGGGTATTTTCGGAACGGCATTGATGAGTAGATGACGGAAAACGATGTTTAAGCTGGTTCGGAAATCCAAGATGGCGACTTCCGGTTTATCGATATTCCTTAAAAACCATTACAATATGGGTATTTTCGGAACGGCATTGATGAGTAGATGACGGAAAACGACGTTTGAAGCAGTTCGGAAATCCAAGATGGCGACATCCGGTTTATCTATATTCCTTAAAAACCATTACAATATGGGTATTTTCGGAACGGCATTGATGAGTAGATGACGGAAAACGATGTTTAAGCTGGTTCGGAAATCCAAGATGGCGACTTCCGGTTTATCTGTATTCCTTAAAAACCATTCCAATATGGGTATTTTCGGAACGGCATTGATGAGTAGATGACGGAAAACGATGTTTAAGCTGGTTCGGAAATCCAAGATGGCGACTTCTGGTTTATCGATATTCCTTAAAAGCCCTTACAATATGGGTATTTTCGGTACGGCATTGATGAGTAGATGACGGAAAACGATGTTTAAGCTGGTTCGGAAATCCAAGATGGCGACTTCCGGTTTATCGATATTCCTTAAAAGCCCTTACAATATGGGTATTTTCGGAACGGGATTGATGAGTAGATGACGGAAAACGACGTTTGAAGCAGTTCGGAAATCCAAGATGGCGACTTCCGGTTTATCTATATTCCTTAAAAACCATTACAATATGGGTATTTTCGGAACGGCATTGATGAGTAGATGACGGAAAACGATGTTTAAGGTGGTTCGGAAATCCAAGATGGCGACTTTCGGTTTATCGATATTCCTTAAAAGCCCTTACAATATGGGTATTTTCGGAACGGCATTGATGAGTAGATGGCGGAAAACGATGTTTAAGCTGGTTCGGAAATCCAAGATGGCGACTTCCGGTTTATCGATATTCCTTAAAAGCCCTTACAATATGGGTATTTTCGGAACGGCATTGATGAGTAGATGACGGAAAACGATGTTTAAGCTGGTTCGGAAATCCAAGATGGCGACTTCCGGTTTATCGATATTCTTTAAAAGCCCTTACAATATGGGTATTTTCGGAACGGGATTGATGAGTAGATGACGGAAAACGACGTTTGAAGCAGTTCGGAAATCCAAGATGGCTACTTCCGGTTTATCTATATTCCTTAAAAACCATTACAATATGGGTATTTTCGGAACGGCATTGATGAGTAGGTGACGGAAAACGATGTTTAAGGTGGTTCGGAAACCCAAAATGGCGACTTCCGGTTTATCGATATTCCTTAAAAGCCCTTACAATATGGGTATTTTTGGAACAGGATTGATGAGTAGGCACCTACATTTTTGGAACAGTAGTACAATATCTACGGCTGATCTGAATTATAGCCGGATTTGTGAAAAAATACCTAAATACCATTCAAATTAGTTTTAAATTACCTTATTAGTTTAAGCTTGACAAAGGATATAAGCAAATTGTCTAAACTTGTCGTCTTTTGCAAGCTCGAAAATTTAAGTAGCGCCCTATATATAGCGAAATTCTGGATACAAAGAACTGAAGCAGATGACTATGCCACTACAGGAATTATGAGAATATTCCATTGAATAAAACAAATGTTTATTGATATCATTTTTCATATCATTAATTATTCGCTTTCATATATCAGCACGCGTGAATTTCGCGGAAACACCTCTTCGTTACTGGACTCGCTCATTGAATCTGAAATTAAAAAAAACATCATCTACTCATCAATCCCGTTCCGAAAATACCCATATTATAAGGGTTTTTAAGGAATATCGACAAACCGGAAGTCGCCATCTTGGATTTCCGAACCAGCTTAAACATCGTTTTCCGTCATCTACTCATCAATGCCGTTCCGAAAATACCCATATTGTAAGTGTTTTTAAGGAATATAGATAAACCGGAAGTCGCCATCTTGGATTTCCGAGCTACCTTAAACATCGTTTTCCGTCATCTACTTATCAATCCTGTTCCGAAAATACCCATATTGTAAGGGTTTTTAAGGAATATCGATAAACCGGAAGCCGCCATCTTGGATTTCCGAACCACCTTAAACATCGTTTTCTGTCATCTACTCATCAATTCCGTTCCGAAAATACCCATATTGTAATGGTTTTTAAGCAATATCGATAAACCGGAAGTCGCCATCTTGGATTTTCGAGCCACCTCAAACATCGCTTTCCGTCATCTACTCATCAATCCCGTTCCAAAAATACCCATATTGTAAGGGTTTTTAAGCAATATCGATAAACTGGAAGTCGCCATCTTGGATTTCCGAACCACCTTAAACATCGTTTTCTGTCATCTACTCATCAATTCCGTTCCAAAAATACCCACATTGTAAGGGTTTTTAAGGAATATCGACAAACCGGAAGTCGCCATCTTGGATTTCCGAACCACCTTAAACATCGTTTTCCGTCATGTACTCTTCAATCCCGTTCCGAAAATACCCACATTGTAAGGGTTTTTAAGGAATATCGACAAACCGGAAGTCGCCATCTTGGATTTCCGAACCACCTTAAACATCGTTTTCCGTCATCTACTCTTCAATCCCGTTCCGAAAATACCCACATTGTAAGGGTTTTTGAGGAATATCGACAAACCGGAAGTCGCCATCTTGGATTTTGAACCGACCCCAAACATCATTTTCTTGCACCCACTTATCACATCCGTTCCAAAAATGGCCATGTGATTGGGGTTTCCACATTCATTACACAAAACTTTTTTTACGAACCAAATCCCAAATAACGTAAACTTTTTTTACGAACCAAATCCCAAATAACGTAAACTTTTTTTACGAACCAAATCCCAAATAACGTAAACTTTTTTTACGAACTACCTCCATTTACGAACCCCCGTTTAGTTCGTAAATGGAGGTTTCGGTGTATTTTGTTAAATTTTCAAGCCCATCGGAACACAACTCTAGAAGTTACGGGGCTTTATCTATTCTTATCTCATACAGCGAAAAGGCCCAAGAGTCCAGCTTTAATTGACTTGAAAATTTGACAAAACATTCTTGAAATATTTTATTATAACAAAATATAAAGAAAAAATATGATTCATCGCAAGATCCTAACCGCCCCGTAGAAAAATTGATCGTTTCCTTCGATTTTATACGAATTATTTTAAACGCGTTTTTACCTAAAGCACGTTTTAAAAGTCCGTGTCCATCATTCAAAAACTAATTCACCAATAATTTTCAAATTTGCTGGTAAAAGACTTTCTGGCATAATAGAGACTCGGGTGATTCGCATTGATCAGATACCTAAGCCTGATTCCTCTGATAGAAGGTTAAAGTTATGTTACTAGAAGATTCCTGCTTGCTAAAATGAGCGTCTGTCACGTCTCATCTTTCCGTTCTACATATTCACATCCTTGCTCTCCCTTGAATACTATCATTCTATAATTTTAATTATCTGTTTCTACCAAATTGTATCTGGTTAGCTGAATGTCGCAAAAAGTTTTCCTTTTTATTGTCTATTACTATGGAAAAATTTTACAGCTACAAAATCGAAAATTTTTTCCTGAAAAATCGAAGTTTTGAATATAAACAACCACCAAAAATTCAAAAAATAACAAAATAAACAAACAAAATCGTAGGGGACTAGAAAAACATCTACTGCAAGTGTGTTGCTTTAATTTTTTTACTTCTGATAATTCTGCGCTGAGATTCGACGAACATTGCAAAGCACGATTGCAAGAAATAATCTGAATACAGGTAAGAATTTTCGGAGGGACTAAGTTCTCCGGGACAGCTAGATATATTCATTAACGTATTCATACGTAGTACTGTAATAAACAAAATGAACTGATTGGTTCAACAAGAACAAAATAGAACGAATTGCTTACCAATTCATTCCTTCCAATTTCAGAGGCAATCTTCCATAACCTTCGAACTATCGGTGACAAGTATCCGTCTCCTATATGCATTCATGTAGGACCATTGGTGCACGTATTTCTGTTCAACCCAGAAGAATTGCAAATAATGCTGAACTCTCCGAACTGCCTCAACAAATCCCTACACTATAGCTTTCTTCGTGTTGATCTGGGTGTCTTCGCTTCACCAGGTTAGTGAGACCACCAAAGCTTAAGTTCCTTTGATAAATCGTAATCCCCACTTTGCAGGACACATTTGGAAAGGCCAACGCAAATTACTAAATCTGTCGCTAGGACCGGCAATTCTCAACAGTTCTATCACCATGTTTAACGAGAAAAGTGCCATTCTTGTGAATCAGTTTGAAAAATACGCAGACGGAATAGAACACAACATCTATCGGGATATCGCTAAATGTGCATTGGATATTATTTACTGTGAATATGGGATGACACCAATACAAACACTTGAATTAACCTTTGTGCACTTTCTTATAGATACCGCGTTGGGCCTTGATTTCGATATGCAGCGAACCGATGCCGGAGACTATTACTTGAATTTGCAAGACGAATTTATGGATCTGATAGCGAAACGGATGTTTTCACCCTCCTTATATCCCGAATTTATCTATCAAATGACTAAATCATACAAAAGGGAGCAGGAAATGATTAACGAAGCACGACAGCTCACCGATCGAATAATGCAAGAACGAAAAGTCAACGAACGACTTTCGACGGAACAATTTTCAAATGAATCGGTGAAAACGGACATCGGGAGAAAAAAACCTATGAATTTTCTAGATTCGCTATCGAAACTAGCCCAATATAATGAAGATCTAACTCGGGAGGCTATCCTCCAGCAAGTGGATACAATAATTTTCGCTGGAAGTGATACCACGGCAACTACGGTAAGCACTTTTCTACTGATGCTTGCGATTCACCCAGATGTTCAGGAACAAGTCTATCAGGAAGTCATGCAGGTCTGTCCGGATAAAACCCAGTCAGTGACATTGGAAGACATTTCAAAACTCACCTACACCGAAATGGCGTGCAAGGAAACGATGCGACTGTTTCCTGCTGCTCCAATCATAGCTAGAGTTTCGAACGAGGATATAAAGCTCGATGGTAATTTTGAACCACGTTAAAAGCGAAGGTTGTTGAATTGTTTTGTTACAACAAGATTTCATTGCAGATCGTAATACCATTCCCGCCAACTCAATGATTATAGGTGCCATTTATCAAGTTCAAAGAGACCCGAAGATTTGGGGCCCCAATGCTCACCTTTTCAACCCGGATAATTTTTTGCCGGAAAACGCTGCCCTGAGACATCCGTACGCTTTTATCCCCTTCAGTGCCGGAATTCGAAACTGCATGGGAACTCGGTACGCATGGCTTGTAATGAAAGTTGTGATAGTTTATTTGATAAGAAAGTACCGCTTCAAAACTTCCCTTGATATGAATTCATTAAATTTTAAATATTCGATCATTATGAAAATCACAAACGGATGCTTGGTAAGTTTGGAGAAACGAGACGAATCGGTTGTAGGGGAATGCGGGATGAAGTGAGGATCTCAATGGTCTACGATTTTTTGCATATATTGTAGAATAATATTTATTAATAAAAATGGTAGCTTTTCTTAGATCGATAAACTAGTATTAAAAATATAATGAAGCACAATTCGATAATCTGTCAGTATTACAAACTCTAGACAAAATAATAATTTCTCACCGTTTTGCCTCAAGAACGAGGCAACGGGAGGATTTTGAAAAAAAAACCTATGAACAATGTAATTAAACGTCATATCAAGGTATCTAATGAATGTTAGGATACACAACGATAAAAATAACATGAAACGTTATGATTCTCTTACTTCTAATTCTTAGTGTCAGTAGGAGCTTAGTACTAGTCATGCAATGGTTCTGTACACTATGAATAGGCAGCAAAGTCTGTTGAGTTTATTCTATATTTTGGTATTTGTAGACTCAAAACTTAATCTGATCCTATTATAACAAACACGTAAAGCAGTTCTGGAACAGCCGCAACTCTAAGTGATCGTAAATTGCGTATCGTAAATCGAATCTTTGGTTAGGATTATCTGACCCGCGCCCAACAAACTTGCTTTTATATGTTCGAGGACGGCATCTAGGAAACTAGTTGACATTTGACAGGAATATTAGTGTCGGTAGGTTCGCAGTACTTTAGTAACTCAATTGTTCTGCAATTTTACGACTGCAAAATCGGTTGAAACATAAATCTCAAGCTCTATATTGGAATGTAGTATGTATCCTGCCGTAGATTTGCTGTACACATCAAATTTTTGTATTTTGTTTCAGCCAAATGATTTACTGTAACTGGTTCAGTAAAACATGGTTTGCTGTAAATGCAGAGGTAAGTTATGAGTACTGAAACGCTCGTTAATCAAATAATCATAGCTGAAATTTCAGTGAAATTTCCTGCAAGAAAAATAATTTTTAGTGAAATGCTGACAGTTGTGAGTTGCTGAAACGCCAGCTAAATTTATGTTGGATGATTGCTAAGACTTTGGGAGGAGAAGATTCTACCGCAGGAATGGGTGGAAGGAGTGATATGTCCCATCTACAAAAAGAGTAATAAGTTTGACTTTTGCAACTACCGCCCAACCACAATACCGAACACCGCCTACAAAATACTCTCCTAAATCCTTTACTTACCATCAATAGGTATGAAATTCGTAGGACCATACCAAGCGGGATTTACTGGGACCTATGCCACTACGGATTACATATTTACGATAAGACGAATACTCTCTCGCATCACCTAATCATTTACTTCAAAGAGGCATACGACTTAATCTATAAAGATTAGGGATGACTGATTATGCACGCATACTGTTTTCCGGATACACAGGCGCGATTAGTCGAAGAAATAACAGATAGAGTGATTTGTAATGTCCGAGTATCTGGGACGATCTAGAGTTCCTTCGAACCCTGTGATTTTACATCTTATTAGATGCACATAAATGGAGCGTCGCAGTTCACGCAAATTTACGTGGAAGAACATATAACGTTGTACCTAAAATTCCATGAACTAAATTTTACTGAAATAAAAAAAATAATCCTGATAGTGACCGTCGCGACTTGAACCGAGAATCATTGGATTACAAAATACGTCTCTTAATCGACTGAGATCATCTGCTTGGCTGGTAAAAGGTGCATTTAAATTCATACAGTCGCACCTGCTAGCAGAATGCTAGTTACAGTCGAAATCAATAAAATTCATGCTAATTTAACATTAAGTCATTAACAGATCGGCTGAAAAATTCGTATCGTTTCTATGAGAGGGCGCCACTAGAATTAAATCCATACCATTTTCAGTTAGTACCAACCTTCAAAGGATACGTGTATAAATTTGACAGCTGTCTGATTATTAGTTTGTGAGATATTGCATTTTGAGTGAAGCTACTTTTGTTATTGTGAAAAAAATGGAAAAAAAGGAATTTCGTGTGTTGATGAAACACTACTTTTTGATGAAAAAAAGTGCCGCCGATACCAAAATATGGCTTGATGAGTGTTATCCAGACTCTGCACCGGGCGAAGCAACAATTCGTAAGTGGTTTGCAAAATTTCGTACTGGTCATATGAGCACCGAAGACGATGAACGCAGTGGACGTCCAAAAGAGGCTGTTACCGATGAAAACGTGAAAAAAATCCACAAAATGATTTTCAATGACCGTAAAGTGAAGTTGATCGAGATAGCTGACACCCTAAAGATATCAAAGGAACGTGTTGAACATATTATTCACGAATATTTGGATATGAAAAAGCTTTGTGCAAAATGGGTGCCGCGTGAGCTCACAATCGATCAAAAACAACAACGAATTGATGATTCTGAGCAGTGTTTGGAGCTGTTATATCGAAATAAAACCGATTTTTTCGTCGATATATAACAATAGACGAAACATGGCTCCATCACTTCACTCCGGAGTCCAATCGACAGTCAGCTGAGTGGACTGCACGCGATGAACCGAACCCAAAGCGTGGATAGACTCAACAATCGGCCGGTAAGGTTATGGAGTCTGTATTTTGGGATTCGCATGGTATAATTTTCATCGACTACCTTGAAAAGGGAAAAATCATCAACAGTGACTATTATATAGCGTTATTAGAGCGTTTGAAGGACGAAATTTCCAAAAAACGGCCTCATTTGAAGAAGAAAAAAGTTTTGTTTCATCAAGACAATGCACCGTGTCACAAGTCGATGAAAACCATGCTGAAATTGAACGAATTGTGCTTCGAATTGCTCCCTCATCCACCGTATTCTCCAGATTTGGCCCCCAGTGACTTTTTCCTGTTTTCAGACCTCAAGAGAATGCTCGCTGGTAAAAAATTTAGAAGCAATGAAGAGGTAATCGCTGAAACTGAGGCCTATTTTGAGGCAAAGGACAAATCGTACTACAAAAATGGTATCGTAATCGCTGTATCGCCTCTGATGGCAATTATGTTGAATAATAAAAACCAATTTTGGCAAAAAAATGTGTGTTTCTATTAAACGATACGAACTTTTCAGCCGAACTGTTATATTTTCAGAAACATCACTAGAAGATTCTGCAAGATTTTGTTCTTTCAAACTTGAATAAAATCAAAAACTTGCTTTGGGTATAAACTACCATAACCTTTTCAATTTGTAAACAGTTATGTCAAGTTAATACAGATCTAAATGTGGCAACCCGGCAGGATATATAAAATTGGACAAGGCACGCTGTGTGCTAGGTGGTGGTGTTTTTTTCTTTCGTAACAGTACGTACCGATGCGTACCGGTTTTGCATCATTTTGTATGATAGTTTGAAAGTTTTGATACTCAGCGCCCTATAATGAAGGATCTGGAACAAATTTCACAGTATCTTTTAAGACACTGAGAGCTTTAATTTGAATCATGATTAGTGAAACTCGATTTAACCGTTACGCTTTTCTTCACTATTACTGGTGCGCTCGGAAGAGGAAACCGAGTTCCAAAGTAGATTTATATATCCACTAAATAACAAGGTCTACCAACCAGATGAATTTACCAATTATTTATAAAATTTATAAAAATTTGCACCTCGTTTCGCCATCATTTTTGAAAAAATACTCATGAAAATTGAAAATTGCGCTATAATTCCGTAACCAAAAGTCAGATCTGGATCAACTTTTCCGAAACTGTTTAATGCATTTCAAGACCTTTTGCATCTTAGTTTGTAAAAATCGGTTAAGAAATTTCGGAGAATATTGAGTGCGCTTTTTCTAATAGATTTGCACATATTGTCATGCAATTTCGGAACCGGAATTCCGATCGGGATAAAACTCATTAGCGATCTATGGGACCATAAGACCTATCATTTGAATCTGAGTTTGTGAAAATCGGTTCAACTATTTCTGAGGAAATCGAGTGACATTATTTGTCACACACAAACATAAATACATTCATTCACTGAAACACACACTTACACACACTTACACACACTTACACACACTAACACATACACACACAGACACACACACACACACACACACACACACACACACACACATACACACACACATACACACACACACACACACACACACACACACACACACACACACACACACACACACACACACACACACACACACACACACACACACACACACACACACACACACACACACACACACACACACACACACACACACACACACACACACACACACACACACACACACACACACACACACACACACACAGATATTTTGTGATGTCGACGAGCTGAGTTGAATGGTATATGGCACTCGGCCTTCACGGCCTCCGTTCAAAAGTCGGGTTTCACAGTGATGATCAATGCAAAAAATGAAGCTCTACCATAGTTTTTAACTTGAATTTTTTAACGGATTCTTGACACGTACTGTATAGATAAATCAGGTAAACACTTATATAATGAGTGTTTTTTTCTATTTAAAAGAAGTGTCCGATTTAGCCCCCAGTTTCGGGAAATTTTGATTTTCTATAGGTCACTTCATCACGAATTTTTACGGAAACTAATGGTTATTTTTCCAAAACATATCCATGGGATTTGTATCTGAAGGTTGAAGCTACACAACGTTATAAATAACTTGAGTAAAAAACTAGTTTGAATGGATGCTTTTTTCAATTTCCAAGAAGTGTCCGACATAGCTCCGGTCTCCCCTATATGGTTTCCAAGTTGGATTCCACTGTGATTGCATACATTTTCAGAAAGGAAAGGCAAGAACGAGTTAAAATAATTGATACTGCTGAAAGCGCACTTTACTTTTATGTTCAACACCTTCAACAAATCTATTCGTGAAATCTGTACAAGCAAGCAAACCCTTGGGCATTAAATGCTTTTTGTGGAATTTGGCTTTTCTGTTTCAACAGACTTCGCAGCCAACTCATAGCATACTCAATGCATTGCTAGTACTACGACACTAAGAATTCTTACAGGTCGGAGCTCGAACACACGACAACGGGCTTATAAAACCAGCGCCCTATGCATTGAACCGCCAACCCGGGTTGCAGTGTATGGTATATGACTATGACATATGTTGGCATATGACTTAACATATGTTGGCTTGTTTCTTGATCATTTTATTCTGTCGTTATTAACTAATATTTTGCATGAATGTTGGGATAAAATTTCATTCGCTTAATCTTCGATCTAGTGAAGCAACTGACATTCCAATTACACTCCTCTTTTACATTGTTCACATTCCTACTAAACTGTTATAAGGAGTTTACGGCAATATTTTTTCAATTGCAATATTTACCACCGACATTTTCTATTCCTACTGTGATTCTAGCATCTTCACCATACACGATTCTCCTGTTTCCTAAATCGTTCATGTAATCCATTCACTGATCACGTGTCTGCGGGGTAAACTTCATAACTATGTAGAGATGGTCAGTCAAACACAGACCCGGTGGACCGTTCAATGCGGAGCGGACAACGTCTGGTAGAATTTTTCTTCTTGACCAACACCAGCATGTGACCAACCCAAGCACAGTCTATATCAAGTACACTATCGTCGAATTCCATAACATCGTTGTTATGTAGCTTTTTACCCACGTGACCGTTTTCCTTTCGTCTTTCACTGACTGATGCAAAGTCAGTTTGAGTTTGTTTTAACGCCGATTAGTTCGGTACCACAGTTCAAAAGCAATTGAACGAAATCGTTGGAAAATGTGCGTATGTACTAATACTTCACTTTCCACCACTTCGGAGAATGCGAGCAGTCAGTCGAAATATGTTGAGAAGGGATTTTTTGATTTATGTAGGATAATTTGGAAAGCTTTTTCGTCAGAGTAGTTTAATTAAGGTGCAAGATCGATGGTTCACAAAATTGAAATCATTATCTATAAAAAAAAGTGGCGTGACTGAATAAGCTATAAGCTGAATTTGTCCTTATTTTTGGTCTCATAATTTGATAAGTTTTGAAGACGTTAAATAAGAATGAACTGAATAGCGAAACCGTTTAGAATTCAAGAATTAAACATTTGCTAATAGAGCAATTTGGTTTTTTTTCTATTGGGCTCAAATTTTGCAAAAAGTTTTCTTCATGGCCAAAAAGAACAATTAACTTAGTTTGCTATTTTGACTCTAGGATTACTTTTGAGAAGGGCCTAAGAAAAAAGTCCGTGAAAATTTTTAAAAAGCTATAATTACTTTATCAACTATGCTACCAAACCAGCAGACGACACCTGCAAACACCGGAGTCCTCAAATAGCCATAACAAGCCATAACGACCCCAATCACAACAGCAGTTCGGTTTTGATTGATGAAGCCAAACAGCCCGATGAAAAGACACTGTAAAATTTCTATTCCGTAGACTAGAAATAAAGCATTTGGAGAAACTAAAGCAGACCAGAGCCGAATTTCCACCGCGCCAAATGGAGAAGTCGAACACTGCGTCGCTCCGACCAATCAAGTAACCTCCGACAAAATATTTCATGGTTCAAATCCAGAGCTCAAACGCCTGGCTCCACATACATGTTGTAAAATAATAACAACGAATGACGAAAAACAAAAAAAAACTAGTACAACCTCTGCGCTAGGAAAAACATGAGAACTTTTTTTATCGCAGCAACAATTAAATAATCTTAATGAGACAAACTACTAACTACTAAACGTAAATAATGCTGACGAACAAATTACCCCGGAACCTATCCAAGCCCAACAGGCAATGAAGGCTTTGAGAGTCGACGACCAAATAAACTTATTTCAGTATTACCGGTATTTGTTTTTCGATCGCGGAAGGTACCCAAAAATTTTATTTGGAACGCACTACGATTTCTCGAAGATGGCTGCACAGATTTTCAAAAATTTCGAATCTAATGAAATTGTTAACAATCGATTATGCGAATTTAACTGACTTCGGCTACATAGATTTCCGAATTCCTTTTCCGAAAGTATCGTAAAGAATGAACAAAAACCAAAACGAATTTAATAAACAAAAATTCAAGTTAAAATAATCTTATGGTCCCATGCAAAATTGATTAATTTTATTCGATTTTGAATTCCAATTTCGAAATTACAGGGTGATGTGTTTTAAAATTCAAACCGTCATAGAAGATGACGATACCAAAAAATCTTCAATGTTGGGCTCAAAACTATTTCAATGTATTCGTCATACTAACTCATGGACGTACTATTTTGGGTTATACTGGTCTCTGAATACAGTTTCTAAAAGTACCATTAATAATTACAAAAACTTTAAAGAAGAACTCACTTCTACATCTCATGGCATACTTAATCGATTGTCACATGTTTAGATTAAAAGGAATAATTTTAACAATGTCTATCTTCGATTCGTCTTGCAGTTCCAAAATTACCATGAGTGATTGAAATTTCAAGCTGTCATTTAAAACGACAGTCACTTAAATAATTTCCTGAAAACTCAAAACATCGAAGAATATTCATGCAAAAAACACATGCGGATTGATAAAAGAAAGTATCATCTCACTGCTAGGTGGATTAAGCACGTTTTTTCGTACTGAAATGCGCATCAACGCCGGTCTGTTGCAAGGCAGTATACAAAAAAAAAACATTCCGGGATGCTACTTAAAGTTTTCTTCTTGTTACATTATCAACTACACTACCAAACCAGAAGACGACACCTGTAAATACCGGAGTTAGCAAATAACCATAACAAATAGCCGACCCTAATCACAACTGCAGTTCAGTTTTGATTCAAGGAGCAAACGGTCACCATTTCTATAAATCTAAAGTGTATAGTGTAATAAGTGCATAATAAACCGTTTTCTTTTTTTAAACCTATATCATATATTCTGGAACATAATTTTATATCATATGAATGATTTGTTCGATTGATTTGGTGTCTTCGGCAATGTTTTAGGTTTCGAGAATGTATTAATAGTAAAAAAAATGTTGTGTTTTGTTTTGAAAATAAAATTATAAATCCATAATCTCGAAAGAGATATTTTCAATTTTATATTTATATCTTTTATATATAGCTGAATTGTTCGAATATGGTATTTAATTTTTTCCGACTCAATTTTGTGAAAAAACTCAAATCTTCAATGAATAAGCTGTGAAACAAAATTTTGCTAAATGCTACCGCGAGATTAAGCGACTGTCCAATATTTCTCTTTGGTCCATTATTACTTCATCTCCTAACATAAAAAAATACCTTTTTGACAAAATTGATTTTTAAGTTTTATTTTCATCGCAAAATATAACCACTTCATTTCACTTTGTATGTTTTTTTCCATATAGTCCCAATAATTGATTAAAATATTGAACAAACCGTTTATGAGATAAACCTTTAAAAAAATTCAAGGTTCTTCTCAAAAGTAAGGCTACAGTTAAAATGGCGAACTGATGATGCAAATTGTCCTTTGCTGTTACGAAGAATACATACATATGCATAATTTGAAAAAAAATGAAAACGAAATTCCAGAAAAAAATTATTTCCAGTGGAACCGCTTAACAATGATAAAAGCTAATTACTAATGAGTGACTCCTTAGTTAAAGTAGTGTATTCTTAACCCTATAATCAAACGTAGACTTGATCGAAAACAAACAATCGTGGGTTTGTGATCCAAATGACGAATTCTGAATTCTTATTAAACTAGATCTCTCAGCCAAAATTAAAGAAATTTTTTAGCAATTTGTGAGTCCATGTTAAGAGACGAATACAACGGATAAAGCTTATAGATTCACAATACTTTAAATATTCAGAATAACTGATTTCAACCACACTGTTGAAAATAAAAAGTCAAATTCATCATGCAGAATACGAACAAACCCTACTCAACGCATTTCGACAGAGGGCTCGCATTCTCCGAAGAGGTGGAAATTAGTAAACAAGTGCATTTTCTTACGATTTAGTTCAACAATATCATTTGCTATTTAGCCGCGGTACCGAACAAATCGACGTAAAAACCAAACCAAAACAAACTCGAACTCGCTTCGGTGCATTACGCGTCGCATCAGTCAGTGCAAGACCAAAGAAAAACGGTCGCGTGAGTGAAAAAAAACACATAACAACGATGTTATGGAATTCGGCAATAGTGTACTTGATATCGACAGTGCTCGGCCTGGCCACATACTGGTGGTGGTCGAGAAGGAAAATTCTAGCAGCCGTTGCTCACATGAACGGACCACCGGCCCTGCCATTGATTGGCCACCTCTACATTATGGTGAAATTTAACACGACAGGTACGTGAGCAGTGGGTTGATTACATGATCGGTTTGAAACACGGGATCGCCGTGTATGGTGAAGATGCGAAATAGAATGACAGACGGACAAATATTACTGGACATCTTTCACAATATGTCAGTGGAAAATTACCTAACCATTCAAAAAATGAGTTTAGTTAATGTGTTTAACCAGTGGGTATTACCCTTCAAAAATAGGTTTAAAGTGATGCGTAGAATCACATTCTTATAACGTTACACGAAAAGGACGTAGTATTGTATTACATAATATTCTGGAACACACGATTCACTTGCATCGAGGAGATCGTGACTAAACCGAAAACTTTTTGGAAATTGAAAACAAATATGAATCACAACTAGGCAACTTTGTGTTGTGCGATGTAACAACCAATACCAAATCCAAAATATTAGAGACCGCGGGGCAAAACCAGAATCCGTTGGGGTAAACCGGACTATACAGTTTCACACCAGAATGGAGAACGAATACAGTATGGCGCAAAATCTCAAGATACCTTTTTTTTTTTTTTTCATAAAATATATTTATTAAGGCACAATGCGTTAGCTCTATGATGCCAAAGGCATTTTGTAATAATAAGAATTGTGTAGGTGCTGGACTCTCATGTTTTACTGGTGACGTTGCTACTCAATGGTAGTGGCCGTATGCTTGTCCGTATGGGTCCACGGAAGACACCCCCGAGTCAAAGACTCGGCCAGTGGCCCGCGTGCTAGTTATCGACAGGGTGGTCCTCCGTTCTTGGAATCAGCCAGGTGACGTGAAAATGTATCAAAAATTGCTGCATTCTTCAGTGGGTCCGCGGAAAACACCCCCAGGCTGCAAAGACCTGGCGGGTGGCCCGCATGTGAATCATCGACTGGAGCGGTGATGTTGCCGAATGGTATGAAGAAAAAAAAATAGAGAAGTAATTGTTGTGGAAAACGGATTGTTAAAGGGGGGTATGGGAACGAAATAACTAATAACTACAAATATTTAGTTAGTTGACATCGAGATGGTGAAGAGACTGGGGAAAGGGGAGCGAAAAGTTAGTAACAGCAAAAAGATCTTGTTAGTATCGATAAAGATGGTAGACAGACGGGGGATTGGGAGAATCGGGCGGATGTTAGTGTCGAACCTATAGGTGAAGAGTATTCTTAGTCTCGAAAAGAGTAAGGAAAACTTTCTATGCCAAATACAACGGATCACACTTGTATATTAATGTGTTTAAGGTATTGGTAAATAAGAAGCATATAGGAACTATCCCGACTCGCCAACACATCCCGAACCGGAACCTCAGGCGGTCTACCTCGGGCCCTAAGGGATTCCAGAAGCTCCGACCTGGCGTCACGATACTCTACGCACGACCACACGACATGCTCGATGTCCTGATAACCGTCGCCACAGGTGCAGAGACTGCTCTCCACGAGCCCAATACGCCGGAGATGTGAGTTGAATGTATAGTGATTTGACATGAGCCGTGACATAACGCGAATGAAATCACGACTCACGTTCATCCCCTTGAACCAAGGTTTCGTCGATACCTTAGGGATAATGGAGTGTAGCCATCGTCCCAGTTCGTCATTCGTCCATGAAGTTTGCCAACTTTCGAGAGTTTTCTGACGAGAAATACTGAAAAATTCATTGAAGCAGATTGGTCTTTCATAAATATCACCTTCCAATGCGCCCACTTTAGCCAATGAGTCTGCCTTTTCATTGCCCGGAATGGAACAATGCGAAGGGACCCAGACTAACGATATTAAATAAGACCGTTCAGATAAAGTTCTCAAATGTTCCCGTATTTTCCCCAGGAAATATGGGGGATACTTTCCTGGCTTCATTGCCCGGAGAGCTTCTATTGAGCTTAGACTGTCCGTGACAATGAAGTAATGGTCTTTGGGCAAGGTTTCAATGATCTCGAGGGTGTACTGAATAGCAGCTAATTCTGCGACGTAAACTGAAGCCGGATCACTGAGTTTGTATGAAGCGGTGATGTTTTGATTGAAGATGCCGAAGCCTGTGGACTCGTTGATGTTTGATCCGTCAGTATAAAACATATTTTCGCAGTTGACTGTTCTAAATTTGTTATTAAAAATATTAGGGGCCACTTGAGGGCGTACGTGATCCGGAATTCCACAAATCTCTTCCTTCATGGATGTGTCGAAAAACACAGTAGAATCAGAAGTATCCAAGAAATGAGCACGGTTGGAAACAAACGAAGAAGGATTAATATTCTGAGCCATGTAATCAAAATACAAGGACATAAAACGGGTTTGAGAATTGAGCTCGACAAGCCTTTCGAAGTTTTCAATCACCATCGGATTCAGGATGTCGCATCGGATTAGCAATCGATATGAGAGATCCCAGAATCGATTTTTCAACGGTAAGACGCCCGCCAGTACTTCAAGACTCATCGTATGAGTCGACTGCATGCAACCTAAGGCAATACGTAAACAACGATACTGAATTCTTTCCAGTTTAATGAAATGGGTGTTCGCGGCGGATCGGAAGCAGAAGCATCCATATTCCATTACGGACAATATTGTTGTTTGATACAGCCTAATCAGGTCTCCTGGGTGGGCACCCCACCACGATCCGGTTATTGTACGAAGAAAGTTGATTCTCTGTTGGCATTTTCGTTTCAGATATCTAATGTGACATCCCCAGGTGCCTTTGGAGTCGAACCAGACCCCGAGATATTTAAATGTGAAGACCTGAGCTATGGTTTCACCCCCTAGTTGAAGCTGTAATTGTGCTGGTTCTCGCTTCCTTGAAAATACAACCAGTTCAGTTTTCTCCGTAGAGAACTCGATACCCATTTGAAGAGCCCATGTCGACAAGTTGTCGAGGGTATCTTGCAATGGTCCTTGGAGATCGGCAGCTTTGGGTCCTATAATAGACACAACGCTGTCGTCGGCAAGTTGTCTTAGCGTGCAAGATGTGTTGATACATTCATCAATGTTGTTTACGTAAAAATTGTATAAAAGGGGGCTTAAGCATGAGCCCTGAGGAAGACCCATGTAACTGAATCGTATTGTCGACAAATCACCATGCGTGAAATACATGTATTTGTCGGACAACAGATTATACAAAAAGTTATTCAAAATTGGTGAAAGACCATGCTGATGCAACTTCTCTGATAGGATGTTTATGGAAACTGAATCAAAAGCCCCCTTGATGTCTAGGAAAACTGACGCCATTTGTTCTTTACGAGCAAATGCCATTTGAATTTCGGTTGAGAGCAGCGCAAGACAATCGTTCGTTCCTTTGCCCCTGCGGAAGCCGAATTGTGTATCTGAAAGGAAGCCATTAGTCTCGACCCAATTGTCTAGACGAAACAGAATCATTTTTTCGAACAATTTCCGGATACAGGAAAGCATAGCAATCGGCCGATACGAGTTGTGATTGGAAGCTGGTTTTCCTGGTTTTTGAATGGCGATCACTCTCACTTGTCTCCAGTCATGTGGGACAATATTACCCTCAAGGAACTTGTTGAATAAATTCAACAAACGTCTTTTGGCAGGGTCAGGCAGGTTTTTCAGCAAATTGAATTTAATTCTGTCCAGCTCCGGGGCTTTATTGTTACACGACAAGAGTGCAAGTGAGAACTCTACCATCGAAAACGGTGTTTCGTTTGTATTCAATGTCGTGACGCGAGAGATCTTCTGTTCCGGAACAGAGTCTGGACAAACTTTTTTAGCGAAATCGAATATCCAGCGGTTTGAATATTCTTCGCTTTCGTTAGTGGTGTTTTTGTTGCGCATTCGTCGGGCTGTGTTCCAAAGAGTGCTCATCGATGTTTCTTTTGTTAATCCATCAACAAATTGGCGCCAGTAACCTCGTTTCTTTGCTTTAATTAAGTTCTTCATTTGCAAGTTTAACGCCGCGTAACTCCGATAATTATCAGGTGTTCCATTTTTTCTAAACTTTTTGAATGCTGAAGTTCTTTCCACGTTTAGTGATGAGCACTCTTTGTCCCACCACGGATTGGGGGGACGGATGTTAGTTTTCGCGCCGGGTACACGTTTCGTCTGAGCTTGACTCGCGGTGTCGAGAATCAAGCCAGCCAAAAACTTGTACTCTTCCTCCGGAGGAAGTTCTTGTGTTGTTTCTAGTTTCTCAGATATCGAATTTGCGTAGCATTTCCAATCAATGTTTCGTGTGAGGTCATACGAAACATTGATTGTTTCCGATGGTCTTAATCCGGTGACGATTGAAATTACGATAGGCAGATGATCGCTACCGTGAGGATCAGGGATTACCCTCCACGTGCAATCCAACCGTAGCGATGTCGAGCAAAGGGATAAGTCCAGCGCACTTGGTCTTGCTGGTGGTGCAGGAATTCGTGTCATTTCTCCCGTATTCAAGATTGTCATATTGAAGTTGTCGCAGATATCATGGATCATAGCTGATCTGTTATCGTCGTAAAGACAGCCCCATCCTGTACCGTGTGAGTTAAAGTCTCCTAAAACCAACGTCGGTGCGGGAAGAAGCTCTATGATATCATTGAGCCGCCGATGCCCAACCGAGGCTCTTGGGGGGAATGTAGATGGAAGCAATGCAAAGGTCCTTACCTTTGATTGTAACATGACATGCGACAACTTCAATACCTGGTATCGAGGGGAGGTTAATGCGATAGAAAGAATAGCACTTTTTGATCCCCAAAAGTACTCCTCCATAGGGATCATCTCGATCCAGACGAATAATGTTAAAATCGTGGAAGTTTAAGGGTATTTCAGAATTTAGCCAAGTTTCGCACAATGCAAATGCGTCACATTTCAGATTATTTACTAGAAATTTGAAAGGATCTATTTTTGGGATGATACTTCTACAATTCCACTGTATGACAGTGATTGAATCCCTAACCTCCAAGGATGACTTAGCCATCGAAGGATACGATCGCTGAAAGAAGGGGCCAATTTGCAGTCATCTGCTTCAAATACGTTTTCACTGTAGGCATGAAAGCAAATAAAATGCTTTTAAGAGGGTCAGAAATATTAAAATTTTTAAAGATCCAGTCCACAATATCAGAGAACTTGATAAGTCCAGCAGTTCCAAGATGGTTCTCTTGTTGGTTTTCAGGGACGCTTGGGGGGTTCGGTGTCCCAGGAAGTGGTGGGAATTCCTTCTTAGAGTTTAGATTTCCTAGACCAGGAGCATTTTTCTTCGGTTTTGCTTTAGCATCACTTCCTATAGCTGTAATTTTTCGAGGCCCTTCCAAAGATATCTTCGAACCCTTACTAGGGAGCTTATGAGAGGATATATTTCTTCTTTTCCTAAAGCTATGAGGGACAGCCGAAGATGTACCTTCCAAAGGGTCGTCAGAATCGCTCTCGTCAGTTGACAAGCAGGCATATGGGTTCGTTGTCTGTTTAGGAGGTGTGGCACTTTTCAGCATATCTGCAAAAGAGCGTTTAGAATGTTCCTTCAGAGAACGCTTCATTCTATCACCGCGAAGTTTGTACGCGGGACATGCTGAGAGGTCATGCGGATTCTCCTTACAATAGAGGCACTTTTCAATATTCTTACCGCAAGAACCATCCGCATGGGCACCCCCACAGTTAGCACAACGAGGCTTATTGCAGCAATGGGAGGCTGTATGCCCCAATTGTTTGCAGTTCGTACAATTCATTACCCGTGGTACATAGAGACGAACAGGCAGACGAACCCGGTCCAAGAGGACGTAGTTAGGCAAAGCCGAGCCAGCAAAGGTTACTCGATAAGAATCCGATTGAGGATAAGATTTTGTTCCATCCCCGGTGATCGATACTGAATGCAATCGTTTGCAATCCAGTATCTTGACATTCTTAAGTAAGGGATCTTTGAAACAACCCGCCCCGTACTTAAGAATGTCCTCACAAGTCAGAGTCGAATCGGTAACCACGCCGTCTATTTCGACTTCACGAGCTGGTACGTAGACACGGTAGTCCCGCGTAAAGTGCTCGTTTCGAACAATCTCGTTTGCCTGCTGAGAGCTGGTTAACAAGACCCTAAGCTTGTCTGGGCGTACTTTATCAATTCTTTTAACAGTAGGGTATCGCGAGGTCAAGTCGTGAGAAATTTTCAAAAGGTTTAATTTTTTCTCATTTGATTTGGTCCGGAAATAGACCGCGTAAGGCCCGGGCGGGAGTGCAAGCCCATCGGGATAGTTCTTAATGCGAGACTTTTTATTGTCAGCGGAAGTCTCCATTCTATCATCTGGGGGAGGGGGATTAACAACAGAAGACACTATCATGGCACGGAATTGTCTCCGCGCAGATAACAGTAAAGGTATTTAAATTCAGTAGGAGAAAATTAAAAAAAAAAAAACAACTACACTTAGCTTGTAATCCTTATTCTAGGAGCGGCCGTCGGGACTGGTTCTCGTCGACCGATATATCAAAAACACGGCAGTGCAAAAAACCTCCGAGGAGGAAAAAGCAACAATTGCCTGTGTTATCTATGTCCAACGGCACTTTCTACTTGTAACGTACGATAACTACACACAGTTTGTTCAAAATTATTACTAGGCACTGTTAAAGTCCACCAACTCAATACAAACGATAGAAAACGGAAATTTTCACTTATTTTTATATTGGACGAAAAAATGACGCGCAAAATTTTTTTCCATCCGCTCAAGCGCACAGCCTACTGTTGTTTTGAATCTCAAGATACCTTGATGATGGTGAAGAAGATGAAACCATATGAACAATGCTTAGCAGATCATCAGGCTCGACCTTCTCCGATTTGGATGAAACTTTGCACATGGCTTCAGTATGGCAAACCATAAGTTTTGAACCGATGGAGAGGTCAATCCGACTCACGACTTATTTTTAAAAAGGGCGTGTGTATTTTTGCATTTCACAAAAATTGCCTTTTCAAATCGTTGTAACTCGGAAACCGTTAATTGTACAAAAATGGCGTTCAGGAAGAAGTTGTAAGGAATCGATTGGGCACTCAATTCGATCGATTGGGCAACAATATTTTTTCTCAATAATTACAAAATAATCCGAAAAAATTAAATAAAAAAAAATCAGGGTTTTAATTTTTTGGATAATTTTTATTTCAAAGCTGTTATCAAAACCTACAGATTACAGCTAAAACAGTTTACGGGTGCATGCAAATGATCAAGTTCTTCTCGTTGTAATTCGAAAACCGTTAACCGTACAAAAATGACATCCAGGAAGAAGTTGTAGGGAATCCATAGGGCACTCTGAAAAAATATACACTGAAAAAAAAGTTGATTTTTTTTTCTCAATAATTTCAAAATGAACCAAAAAAATTACATTAAAAAATCAGGGTTTCGATTTTTTGATAATTTTTATTTTAAAGCTCTTATTAAAACCTACAGATTGATGGCTATCCCATCCGTGCCTTTTGAAAAATGAAGAAGTTACAGCTAAAACAACTTACAGATATATTCGAAATTTCAAGTTCTCGTTGAAAGATAATCATTTAAACAGTAGAACTAACGTAACTACGTCAAAACGAATAAACACATGTAGAATCAAAGAGGTGTGCTAGCTGACTACCTACTGTTTACAACCAACGTAGGTACCGGCGAATCGCTTACCTAAATTCTACCTGTTTCACGTATAAATAGCTATGCATCGTAGAACAGATATCAGTTTATAACTAATCTCTTTCGAAACAGTTACATTACTACAATATGGTTTTCCCAAAGTGTTGTAAACCGGTTCCTGGTTTTGTGTGTTCCGGAAATTTTTTCCAATTAACAGAGACCATAATTGGAAAATTAGAAGCTCCAAAGTGCAAGGGTAAATTGAATACCACGTTAAACATTTGTGATCGCTGTCGTAGGCGGGCTTATAAGGAAAGTCATACGTCGGAAACAGAAGGGCAGTCAACAACGGAACCACAACCATCCACATCGCAATACGATTTAGAGGGAGTACCTTCAGCAGCTTCAATCAACTCAGCATCTTCTGAAGCATCAGTCGCGGCGGAGTATTCAAGAGCACACAACATTGAACTCTTCAACAAGGGCATTGCAGGAAGCAACGTGTCTCCGATATCAACGAAGAAAGCCCGTAATGTTAATTATCCTCGAGAAAAATATTTAGATATTTCAAGAGGTATAAAAAAGCAAATATTCGGGCTCCCGACGAATGAAAAAGATCCAGAATTACTCAAAACGAAAGCAGCAGAGTTGGATGAAGTGATTACTAAAATGATACAGCAGTTTGCTAAGCCTGATTGCACTAGGAATTTAAAAGTTCGTTTGTTGTCAGTCTTGCCAAACTCGTGGTCAAAGGAGGAAATAGCCAACCAATTCAAGGCGAACAAAAACATTGTGTCGGAGGCAAGAGAATCAACGGACGAAAAAGAAGCCAAGAAACAAACGGGACGCAGCAGGAACGAAACGAGTACATTTGCAGCATTAAGACCAAAACCATGAGAATGTTTCATTTATGATTCATGCTGTTGAAGAATCTTTCAAGTATGATGATAAGAATTATTATTTAAAAAAGCTATTATGTGACTCATCAAAAAGATCCTGCTACCACCGTGAATGAAAAAGTTATCCAGGGACAAAAGATCTGGAGAGAAGCGTTTTAGACAATTTCGAGGAACGTGATTTGACTGAGATAAGATTTGAACAATGGGTTTCTACTGACAGATGTGATCTAGAGAAATTTGTCAAACCAGTAGGAGAATTTGCCGCATATTTTTGCAAATAATTATAAAAACTTTCTGATTTTCTTAAAAAGGCAAAATCTAATTTAAAGACAGGAGAAAATGTAATTATTTGTGATTTTTCAGAAATTTTTTTTTTTTCATTTGTGCTTCAGGATGCTGTTCAAAGCCACTATTGGAGCAATGATCAAGCAACCATTCATACGTTTGAAATTTATTATAGAGAACCAGAAGAGCTTAAACATTAAAGTTTCATTGTGATTTCAGAAGTGCTTAAACATGATACCACCACAGCTCAAGTGTTTATTTCACACTTAATGTCATTTTTAAAAGACAAAATTCAAATTAAAAAAAAACAATATTTATGTCTGACGGAGCTGCCTCGCAGTACAAAAACAGAAAAAAATTTGCAAGTCTCTGTAAATTTAAATCAATGTATAACATTGATGCTGAGTGGCATTTTTTTTGCTACTTCTCATGGTAAAGGACCATGTGATGCACTCGGGGGTAATTTAAAGCGAATCGCACGACGTGAAAGCTTGGCTAAACTACATGAACACCCAATCACAACTGCAAAACAATTATATGAATGGGCAGAGCAGAGACGTCTAGATGCATTCACAACCATGTCTTTTTATTACGTGTCACAAAAAGAATATGAACGGGGTGTGACCGAGCGGAGAAGTGTTTATAAGGATACCAAAATGATTCCAGGCACATAGAAATATCATTCTCTCGTTCCGATTTCCGAAACTACAATCGCCACAAGACAGTATTCGAATGACGATGCACGTAGTACTCATACAATGTTCAAAAACTTAAAACCTTAAATATAATTAAGAATTATTCATGTACATGTAATAATTGTAGATATAGCATGCAAATAAACAATTCATGGAAATATACAGGGTCCGGCACTCGAAGTGTAACCAACTTCAGACCGCTCGCACAGCTGACGCACGGGCATCAGCTCTCTAGAAATTTGCTAAATGACAGTTCGGAGTTGTATTGTTTACAAGCGCAAGAAAGCATTTTGCCAAAAGTGAACGCGAAAAAAAAATCTTGACTTGAGAGAGCGAAGGAGTTGCTTCGTTTGGCCGAAAGCGGTCAATTTCCGAACATTGTATTTTCTGACGAGAAAATTTTTCCAATTGAGCAATTCGTAAACTCTCAAAACGATAGGGTTTACTTGACCGATCGTTCATACGAGAATTTGAGTCATCGATTGGCCACCAGGAGGCAGCACCCGTAACAGATAATGGTTTGGGCCGCTGTAACCGCAGATGGGCGCTCTCCAATCGTTTTCATCGAGCCTGGCGTCAAGGTAAATGCGACATATTATCGGGAAAGCATTCTGGAGGTTGCTTTGAAGCCGTGGGCAGACAAACATTTCAGTGGCAGACCATGGACGTTTCAGCAGGACTCGGCACCGTCTCACAAAGCTCGAGTGAACCAAGAATGGCTGGAAAACAACGTTCCGAACTTCATCACGTCCACACAATGGCTCTCGAATTCACCAGATGCGAATCCAATGGATTCAACCTGTAGAATAATATTCTACTGTTTAAACGATTATCTTTCAACGAGAACTTGAAATTTCGAATATATCTGTTAATTGTTTTAGCTGTAACTTCTTCATTTTTCAAAAGGCACGGATGGGATAGCCATCAATCTGTAGGTTTTAATAACAGCTTTAAAATAAAAATTATCAAAAAATAAAACCCTTATTTTTTTTTATTTAACTTTCTCGGATTATTTTGTAATTATTGAGAAAAAAATTAAATATTTTTTTCAGTGTATATTTTTGTACAATTAACGGTTTCCGAGTTACAACGATTTGAAACAGGCAATTTTTGTGAAATGCAAAAATACACACGCCCTTTTTAAAAATCAGTCGTGAGTCGGATTGACCTCTCCATCGGTTCAAAACTTATTGTTCGCCATACTGAAGCCATGTGCAAAGTTTCATCCAAATCGGAGAAGGTCGATTCTGATTTTGTCACTTTTTCGTCTACTCATTCCTGGAATTGCTCAATAATAATCTTATTCACGTAATCGAATGCACTCAGTAATCACTGAATTGTGCACGAAATGAACTTTTAAAAGCACTAACCAGACCATCGTTGAGATGCACAGAAATCAAATAAACCCAAAAAATCCGAAAATTATAAAAAAAAATCAGTAAAAACGTACACGATTTGACATGAATACGTTTGACGATTGCCTACAAATGCCAATGACTTTGCTCATATGTAGAATCAGATGAAACTTGGTTGAAACCTAACACAGAATCCTAATATATGTAGTGTATCATAATACTTAATAAAAACGATGTTTTGCGATTATTTGCGATAATAATTTCACCGAAGGATCCGAGCGCACAGGGAACAAAGATCCTTGTAAAGCTTACGCTTTTTAAGTAGGGTAGCGGCTCCCTATTTGATCTGAGCTTCTATTTCCATCTCATCCCTTCATATCATTACTTTGAACATGAATCATATCTTACAACGTACCTGAACCAAACTGTGAAATGTATCAAAATGTTTATTTAATATTTCGTCACACTTTCCCATTGAAAAAAATCTTTTTAAATCCATCTGTGATCTATTTTTCCATTTAAAGTAAACTCACTTTCCAATTTAGAAAACATTTTCGTCTCAAGTTTTACCCCTCGTCATGTTTCTGAATATTTACTAATCGATTCGTCTCATTCGCCGCCCGGGTTGGCGGAACAATGCATAGGGCGCTAGTCTTACAAGCCAGTGGTCGTATGTTCGAGCCCCGACCTGGTGTCAGTTGGATCGCGTAATACAATTCAATGATCCTGTACGCTATGAATCGGCTGCGAAGTCTGTTGAAACAGAGAGGCCAAATTCCACAAAAGGAATGTAATGTCAAGACTTTGCTTTTTCGTCTCGAAACATGATCACTATTTCACATAATTACACCACTATTTAATGTATGACATGAGATGAGATGAAAATTTGCACTTAATTTACTTGATTATGCTTTGTTTTCATCTCATTTCGTATCGCAAGGTTTCTAAGTTTTCTCATAATGATATGAACAAAATTATTTAAATTATCATCAACAATTTATTTTTGTATCCGTGACATTTGTTTAATTATATTATTGATATTTATATTTCAATAAAACTGTTCAATCAACCATTGTGACAAATCTAGTAGCATTGGTTTTATTCCGATATAGCTCGGTTGATTGTTCAGAAGGCCGTAGGAGCAAGTGACAGTTTCTCTTTATTTGCTTTTTCTTCTATCATTTACCAAGAAGTTTCCACAGTTCGCTTTCACATCTCATCCAAGTACGTCGATAAAACAAAACCGCTTTCGTTCGGGACAGAAAAAAAACAAGTACAGTATTGGGTAGTGAACAATAGAACGACCTCAAAATGAGTGAACCAAACGAACAAAAGCTACCGCCGACAAGAAAGAATATAATTGTTGTTGACTTCAGACAGTGCAAAATTCGACCTTCGATACGAGAACTTGAAGGTTTGCTCCTTAAAATGCATCTTGACATTAAACGTGTGCATTTACTTCAATGCAATAAGACAAATAATGTTATTCCCATTCAGTTATATAAAGAGTTGGATCAATTTAATTCGCAAAAGACAATAACAATGTGCACTATGTGGGGCAGGAGAACATTAAGTACAACATTCCAGTATATATATAGAAGATAGTGCTATAGAAGTGCGTGTGCATGATCTTCCCTCAAGCGTCACCGATTCATATATTCGCAAAACTATGTCCCAATACGAAGTGTAAGAATTTTTTCCGCGGTATTCTAAATGGCGTACGTTTATTACGCATACACTTGAAGAAGACTATACCTTCTTATGTGATATTCGGTCAGGATACAAGAACTCCGTGCAAATCACTTGTTACCTATGAAAGTCAGATGGCCACATGTCAATATTGCCAAAAAGCTGTTCACTACGGTAAGCCATGTGATAAACTGGACAAGGAGACAACTACACCAAAGGACAACGGTGCTTCCTTCACACCAACCACAAGCAACCCCAGTACACCTGTGACAGCCACCAACAACAATGAAGCATCCCCTTCAACGAATCCATCATCATCCCCTATAGAACAAAGTATATCAGCTGCAGTTAACAACTTACCCTCCAACCAACCAGCAATTGTAACCAATGTACAACAAAGTGGAAATCGATGCGGCAATGGATGACGAGACGAACCACGAACGAAGTGCCCCTCAATCCTCGCAGGAGGGAAATGGAAGCTCCTCTCCCCCTAGAAAAAGGGTGACAACGAGATCCAACTAAAAAAAATTATTTAAAAAATCGACTCAATCGGCAACGTAAAGCTTGTACGCAAAAAGCCTGAATAAAAATATCTTTTAAATAAAAGAAATTTCCACGATTATAATTCAACTATTTGCATAAAATGATATACTTTCGACTTTCAAATAGAACTGTGAAATCCAAGGAAATCTTTATAATCACATCAGAATAAACGAAAGAGAAAGTAAACAAAAAAAAAATTAACCGAGATATGTTAACATAACGGTGTTAATGGTGCACATCTAGGAAAAATCATGTACAGGGTCCGGCACTCGAAGTGTAACCAATTAAAAAGGCCATAAATTCAGTTTGGAAAATTACTTTTACTTAATTCAAAGTACAAAATGTATAAAAATAATACAAAATTCAGAATCTATTCACTTTTGCTCGATATGACCACCTTTTGCCTTGACTTGATGACTTGAGAGAGCGAAGGAGTTGCTTCGTTTGGCCGAAAGCGGTCAATTTCCGAACATTGTATTTTCTGACGAGAAAATTTTTCCAATTGAGCAATTCGTAAACTCTCAAAACGATAGGGTTTACTTGACCGACCGTTCATTCGAGAATTTGAGTCATCGATTGGCCACCAGGAGGCAGCACCCGCAACAGATAATGGGTTGGGCCGCTGTAACCGCAGAAGGGCGCTCTCCAATCGTTTTCATCGAGCCTGGCGTCAAGGTAAATGCGTCATATTATCGGGAAAGTATTCTGGAGGTTGCTTTGAAGCCGTGGGCAGACAAACATTTTGGTGGCAGACCATGGACGTTTCAGCAGGACTCGGCACCGTCTCACAAAGCTCGAGTGAACCAAGAATGGCTGAAAAACAACGTTCCGAACTTCATCACGTCCACACAACGGCTCTCGAATTCACCAGATGCGAACCCAATGGATTATTCTCTTTGGGCCATTTTGGAGAGCAAAGTCCGAACTAAAAGATACACCAGTCTCAAGGCGCTGAAAAAAGTTATTGTCCGCGAGTGGGCCAAAATACCTGCAAGTCACATTCGGCCAAACCAAAGACATCATATTAACAAGATATCCAGCTCTCACATTTCCCGAACAAATCACTGGCAACATCCTTTTTTGCGAGCATGTCGCCCCAGGGCGAGCCCGCATCAAATCTTATACATAGAAGTAGGGGAGATAATGTCAAATTCGTGCGCGCCAAAATAGCAGGGTTGCGCACCCATACAACTGACATGATATATTGAATGTGATGCCGTGCGATGGCGTTGCTGAACTGAAGATTGACTTCGCTTCAAGCTGACAGGGTCTGGCCAAACGAAGCAACTCCTTCGCTCTCTCAAGTCATCAAGCCAAGGCAAAAGGTGGTCATATCGAGCAAAAGTGAATTGATTCTGAATTTTGTATTATTTTTACACATTTTGTACTTTGAATTAAGTAAAAGTAATTTTCCAAACTGAATTTATGGCCTTTTTAATTGGTTACACTTCGAGTGCCGGACCCTGTAAATTAACGTCTTCTGAGACCGACATATATGGGCATCAAAAATGACTCAATTTTACAGTAAATATAACTTATATTTTATGCATTCTGACATATTTTTAAGTGCTAAAACATGTAAATTTACACGTTTGCTTAAAAGGTGGTGTATGTTTGACGTATATTTATATTATTCTTGTAAAATTCAGTCGTTTCACGGATTACGTTCTTATGGGCCGTGTCATATGTGAATTTGCGTCATTTGTAAATTTCATAATTTTTTGCTGTGTATGTGTTTCATCGGGTGTGCTTGTTATATTTTTATCTTTTTTATAAGGGCCATTCCAGATTAACCTTACAGTAAAATTTTAAATGTAAAACAAAGGGAAACGGAAACGACCCAATAATTTTAAAAGTCGAAATGATTCCAAACTGGTTTTAAAAATATCGTGTGTTGTTTCACAGTTGGCATTAGGCCCTTTTAAGAAGAATTCTGACATTTCGAACCTGAGAGTGTAATAGTGAGATGAAATTAGGAGTAGTAAACGCAGAGTAGTTTGTTTGGACTGTTTTCTAAATATTAGTTTAACTTTCATGAATTGTGAAACGATTCTCAATGTAGAGCAAGGAGAATTAAGCAGAAATCTCGGTTGATTTTCCGATAGGGCGTATAAGCAAGTGACAGTTTCTCTTTAATCACTCTCTCTTTCGATGATTGTGATGTGATTAAATAGATTTTCTTTGATATCACTATTCTGTTTGAAAGTCAAAAGTTTCGGGTATCATTTGAGTTCAAGAGTTCAAGAGTTGAGTGATAAACGTGGGAAACGCTTGGTAATTAATAGAAGAGAAAGTAAACAAAGAGAAACTGTCACTTGCTTATACGCCCTATTGAAAAATCAACCGAGAAATATGAAATAGTTCTAGTGATTTTAGTGGCAAATCAGGTTTTTAAACTAACGTCCTTACAAATGAGATGAAATAGGGAGCCGTTGCTCTAGTTATTGATAGAGATGCGGCATAAAATATTTGCTAAAATATTGATCCTCTTCATTGACCCTCGACTTCAAATTCAACAACACGTATGCAACAACTCTTTCCAAAAATCCCGATAATAAATCATGCACACGGAGCTGAAAATCTCGGTAAATGCAAATTATCTGTCGGATTAAGTTTTATTAAAATTATTGCAAACTTTTCGAATCCTGGTAAAATTTTGTCGAGATTCTTTTTTTCTATTGGAAACTAACTAAGTGTTTTTTTATATACAGTTTTGTTCAATGCATTTCATTATAATTTTACATCGATCATAGTTTTAAATCAATTTTAATTAATTTAACTGATGTCATAGTACTATTGATTAACATGTCTTGTGAATTTCATTTTTTTCTGTGTACGTGGCGGCGTATTTCGAACAGCGATTATAACGAATGTATTTGTTAAATAGACGCAAATATCGATCTCTGGTGTAGACGCCAACTAAAAGTCCCTAAATTGACTCACATGAACGAAAAATGTTCACCGTGAACAGTTCGAACAGACGTGCCTGACTCAAATACATTTTTGTCGTTCCAATTGAAATAAGTATGAGAAGTATAATTAGATACGAAACTAAATTCTTTCTGCTTTTTATGAAAACTCAGTTAAATTGTAAAGTATGGTTAAAGATTGAAACATTCAAAATTTTGGTCATGCCTAGCTGCAATTTTCAAATGTGGGTGTCTTTATACGAGTGAAGCTACCGATCAGCCTGAACATGAGTCATCTATTCATAATATTTTAACATTATTGTAATATTTAGGATATAAATTGCACTTCAATTAGAGTAACGATAGCCCCTTCTTCTCAGCTCCACCGTTCAACCCATATACTGAAACCATTAGTTGGAATAAGATCGGTTATCTTTGTTCGACGCATTGACTCAAAAACATTACTGCCGACTCGCTATGGATAAACAATGGCATATCTTTAACATTGCTGTAATTGTGATTATTATTTTCAGCTTTACAGAGAATATTTTCGAACCGATTAATTGTTGAATAAATTAAATCCTTCTACAAATCATAGAGTCACAAGCATCCACATAATGAAAATAAAAAATCCAGCATTACTAAAGGGTGATTTTTTAAGAGCTTGAGAACTTTTTTAAACAATAAAACGCATAAAATTGGCAAAATCTCATCGGTTCTTTATTTTAAACGTTAGATTGGTACATGACATTTACTTTTTGAAGATAATTTCATTTAAATGTTGACCGCGGCTGCGTCTTAGGTGGTCCATTCGGAAAATCCGCTTTTTTATCGACAAATTTTGTTCAGCGATGAGGCTCATTTCTGGTTGAATGGCTACGTAAATAAGCAAAATTGCCGCATTTGGAGTGAAGAGCAACCAGAAGCCGTTCAAGAACTGCCCATGCATCCCGAAAAATGCACTGTTTGGTGTGGTTTGTACGCTGGTGGAATCATTGGACCGTATTTTTTCAAAGATGCTGTTGGACGCAACGTTACAGTGAATGGCGATCGCTATCGTTCGATGCTAACAAACTTTTTGTTGCCAAAAATGGAAGAACTGAACTTGGTTGACATGTGGTTTCAACAAGATGGCGCTACATGCCACACAGCTCGCGATTCTATGGCCATTTTGAGGGAAAACTTCGGAGAACAATTCATCTCAAGAAATGGACCGGTAAGTTGGCCACCAAGATCATGCGATTTGACGCCTTTAGACTATTTTTTGTGGGGCTACGTCAAGTCTAAAGTCTACAGAAATAAGCCAGTAACTATTCCAGCTTTGGAAGACAACATTTCCGAAGAAATTTGGGCTATTCCGGCCGAAATGCTCGAAAAAGTTGCCCAAAATTGGACTTTCCGAATGGACCACCTAAGACGCAGCCGCGGTCAACATTTAAATGAAATTATCTTCAAAAAGTAAATGTCATGTACCAATCTAACGTTTAAAATAAAGAACCGATGAGATTTTGCAAATTTTATGCGTTTTATTGTTTAAAAAAGTTCTCAAGCTCTTAAAAAATCACCCTTTACCTTGATCAAAAAGTTCCCGGAATTTATACAGAAAATTAAAAATACAAGAATATTAATCAAAATCGATATTGTTCCCTTTAAAGTACTCCCTTTAAAGTACTACCGTTTTTAACGCAAAATTTAATGCAAACTCGTTGTTGCAAATTCAATTCCATTTTGAAAATTGTATAAAATCGAGGACCCGCTCAACCACAGACGTACTCCATACAGCGTAACTTTCACAAATGTCCACACGGAACGACCGAAATCAGCATTTTCGCGAAAAATTTAGTTGATTTGCTGATTTTAGTTAGTTATTTTTTGAGACAACTAAAAAAATCTTACTTTTGCTGATTTAGATTTTTTATTCTCATTCCCTTAATAATAATAAAATATTTGTTGAAATGACTATTTTTTTTAGTTGAATTCACAAATTAAACGTACTGTCATTTCTTAGCTAAGGCACACTTCATATCCAGTCAACTAATTTTTTAGTTGAATTAAAGAAATATAATGTTGTTTTCAACCAATATGAATGGTTGAATTGGCTTCTGCAATCTGCAGCTATATGGCGCCCTGTCACCGAAACGGTAACACCTTAATGACTACTAGCCACTAGATGGCACACTACTGCCGAAAAAAATTCAGACGCGGTTGTCTTTTCTATATTGGCAGGTATAAATACGATGTTGTGTTGGAGAAAAAGACATAAACGAAACGTAAACATCTTTTTGAATTTTTTTTCTTCTAAATCACTGTTTCTTCATTCTCACTGAAAACTTTGAGCACTCGGAAAACAAAAACCGAATACAAATAGTACACCGGACGGCGCATCTCGGAAGGTTTGAAGATACAAAAAACCTTCATCACAATTAGAGTGAAACATTCGAAATTCACATCACTGTTCCGCGTAAAAACATTATTACGCACAATCGCTTCAAGTGCGCACAAATTCTGAATAAATACACTTTCCACTAACAGTTTACGTAACACATGCGAAAAACATCTAAACAATTTGCGAGCAGTTTCAACAAGACTGTCCCTTTTAGCTTTTTAATGGATTGTTTTGCTTTGACACTGCTGTCCTTCAGTAATGACGGTGATAGATAAATAGAATCAAAGTTTCTGATTTTAATAACGAAATTAGTTGTCAATGAGAATTTCGTGTTGGATTGAAATATTGCTGGTTTGTGTCCAGAATATTCGCCAACTAAACACATTCTCTAAAAATAAGAGTTTTTTTCAGCACAGTAAATTCTACATTTTAACTAATTTTATAGTTATTTTGGAAATTTTGTTGTTAGAATCAACTAATTCAAAAACAGTAATACGAATTAGGCGCAGAGCTAATTTCGGTCGTTCCGTGCAGGTATCAAGCTGAAAATTTGTTTGAATAATAATGGCAGATGTGGCAACCTAAAAAAACTTCAATCGGGTGCCTGAGAGCACCACACGGTGATTCCGGGAACATTACCATCAAGGTAGTATTTCAGTATCCTAAGGAAACACTATCTCTACATAAACTGAAAAGTTCTAAAAGTAATGAGAAAAGAGTACTAACTGAATTCTTACTTCCAATTTCAGAAGCTATCTTCCAGAATCTTCAAACCTTCGGTGACAAATATCCGTCACCCATATGCATTCATTTAGGCCCATTGGTGCACATATTTCTGTACAACCCTGAAGAGTTGCAAATAATGCTGAACTCTCCGTACTGCCTGAACAAATCCTTGCACTATAGCTTTCTCCGCGTTGATCTGGGCATCTTTGGTGCACCCGGTAAGTGATACTAACCAAACTCGAGTTTGCACCGATAGACTGTCCTCACCTACTTTGCAGGACACATTTGGAAGGGTCAACGAAAGTTACTGAACCACTCACTAGGACCGGCAATCCTCAATAGTTCGATCACAATGTTCAACGAGAAGAGTGCCATTCTGGTGGATCAGCTAGAACAACACGCAGGTGGAAAAGAACGCAACATGTATCATGACATAGCTAAATGTACTTTGGATGTTATATACTGTGAATATGTGTGACTATCATTACAAACACATGAACTAAATTGCTCTGCACTTCCTTACAGACACCGCACTGGGCCTCGATTTCAATATGCAGCGAACACAAACTGGAGACTACTACTTGAAATTGCAAGAGGAGTTTTTCGATCTTGTAGCGAAACGGATGTTTTCACCGTCTTTGTATCCCGAATTTACCTATCAGATGACTAAGTCATACAAAAGAGAACAGGAAATGATTAACGAAGCAAGACAGCTCACCGATCGAATAATGCAAGAACGAAAAGTTTTCGAAAGACTCTCGAAGAAACAATTTTCAAGTGAACCGACAAATTCAGAAATCGGTAGGAAAAAACCATTGAACTTCCTGGACACGCTATTGCAGCTAGCCCAAGACAACGAACAGTTAACTAAGGAGGCCATCCTTCAGCAAGTAGACACAATTATCTTCGCAGGAAGTGACACCACGGCTACTACGATGAGTAATCTACTTCTAATGCTTGCAATGTATCCTGATGTTCAGGAACAGGTTTATCAGGAAGTCATGCAGGCCTGTCCCGATAAAAACCAGTCAGTGTCACTGGAAGACATTTCAAAACTCACCTACACAGAAATGGTGTGCAAGGAAACTATGCGATTATTTCCTATTGCTCCAATAATAGCTAGGATGTCGACGGAGGACCTAAAACTCGATGGTAATTTTAAGCCTCTAAGCAGAGATTCGTGAACAGATTTTTCTTAACATCAAATTATTGATATGTTAAAATTTCAGATCGTAATACCATCCCCGCTAATTCTATGATTATAGGTGCAATCTATCAAGTGCACAGAGACCGGAAGATCTGGGGCCCCAATGCTCACCTTTTCAATCCGGATAACTTCTTGCCGGAAAACGTTGCCCAGAGACACCCATACGCTTATATTCCATTCAGCGCCGGAATTCGAAACTGTTTAGGCATTCGGTACGCATGGATTGCAATGAAAATCATGGTAGTTCATTTGATAAGAAAGTATCGCTTCAAAACATCGCTTCAAATGGATTCAATAAATATAAAATATTCGCTAATTATGAAAATAACAAACGGATGCTTGGTAAGCTTGGAAAAACGTGATTGCGCTAGTGAATAAAACATGACACCACACTAGTTCCTCAATCTGGGTGATTTCTGGAAAAGAGTTTGTTACATTTTTGTGCTTCGTTTTATATCACAAACACAATACTTTAAAAAAAAACCTACTCCATTCATGAGGAATTTCTTTTCTTGAGGCTTTCTGGCTTGAGCTCAAGGAATACATACATACTCCACATTTTGCAAAATGCACTGTGGTTCAATTTAGTATTTTTGTACTATACTCAAAATACTTCGATGTACGTCCTGAAAAATTGTATTCCAACGAATTAAGTTTTTTACCGTCACTGCTAAACTCAATCGGGTGAATACATTTTGACAGTTCAACAGTACTGTTTGTAAACAGAGATTTTTTTGTTTGTCTGTTGACAAGTTGAATGAAACCATTTACGGTCCATATGGCCTACATAGAGTTTTAAAACATTTGTTCACGATTGGATACAGCTTGTTTTTTTTTTAATTATTAAATAAAAGTGACTAGTTGCAAAGTGTAAAGATGATTGTTTAGGATGTGTTCTTCGATTTTTGTTTAAGCTTGTTTGTAAACAGTACTGCTGAACTGTCAAGGATGAATGCTTGTTCATTTGTGACGTCACGATAAAAAATCTAATATAAATGTCATGAACAAAGCAGTTGAATGTCACAGTGAAAACAATCATTTTTCTAACAAAATGTGGGTGACGTGATATTCATCATAGGGTAACGGCTCCCTATTTCATCTGAGCTCCTATTTCCATCTCATCCCTTCACCTCATTACTTTGAACATGAATAATATTTTACAACCTACCTGAACCAAACTGTGAAATGTTTTAAAATGATTATAAAAGCTATTGCCACACTTTCCTATTGAAAGAAATGGTTTTAAGTTCTTCGGTTATCGTTTTTTCATTTAAAATAAACTCACTTTTCAATTTAGGAAACATTTTCGTCTCAAGATTTACAGTTCGTCATGTTTCTGAATATCTACTAATTGATTCGTCTCAAAACATGATCACTATTTCGCAAAATTACACTACCATTGAAGGCTGGATGGCTTCATAATTAGTAATGTTCACTTGCCACTTGTTTAATTAACGATTTAAAAGTTCAAAAATTACCCGACAAACAATAAAAGTCTTTGAAAATATGAGATGAAAGTTTTTCACTTAGTTCACTTGATTGCGCTTTGTTTTCATCTCATTTGGTTGCATTGTTTTTTCTACACTTAGTCTGGATCCCTTCCATGAGATTTTTGAAAGCAAGATTAGACCAAAATATTATGCTTTATAAGACTAAATCAATTTCTAACTATTCAATTAGGTTACACGATTATTGTTTGGTTCAATAATAGGGAGATAGTTCATTGTGTTTAGCCACATTCAATGAAAAGGAAGTATCTATAATTATCACCATACCACAACTGTATACTGAATCTATTTGCGCACCACCGTATTGTTCGTATGTAAATGGAGATTTCAGTATACACACTACCCGTTGACAAATTAAAACATAAACATCGAATCAAGTGAAATGAGCCAAATCCATCAACAAATCACAGAGATACAAGCGCTTCAAATTAGGTTGGACCTAATGAATGTAACTTTCAGCTTTGTCGTCTACTCACCCTTCCTCGCTGGCAGCCATGGGTAAACTAAAGCAGAAATGTATTCGGGCATATATTTATTAATTCCCTTCTGTGCTATAGTTCATGCTGCGCAAATCGGACGAGAGTATGACATTATTCACTGCAACTGCCATTGGGTCGTGAAAACATAGGTCAATTCAAACCAATTTTTCAATGGTATGCAATTGTAAGTATACATAAGCGCTTCAACGACGTTTCCTCATAAGTTTTAGTTAAATATTTCCGAATCGATTTGCAGTTAAATTATATAAAACCATCAACAAATGACGTTCAAAATTATGACAGGAAAGAGTTACGCGGTTAGTTTTGCATTTTTTAAATTGACACTCAGCCTCGTATAGTAAGTAAGCGATAATGCGAGCGAGCGAACGCATATACAATCCAGTCATCACCTCACTGAACGAGCTACTTGTTTCATTCACAGGCAAGCATATACTAGGCAAAAAAATCAGTTATCATCACCGATAATATTCGTCGATGATTACCGTTTACATAATCATCACCGAGCATGATGACTAAAATCGATTGATTTGCGAAATTATCACCTAATCAAATATCGTCGCTGAATATGAAAAAAATCTAATTTCTCTCAATATCTTTATAGTTCTTTAAACTTTCACATGATTATGAATGATCATACTACAGATTATCAGCCGTGCAACGATCTTCACTGGAATATGTTGACATTCAGATATCCTAAGTCCAATACGCAATAGCAAAATGGGAAGAAAATACAGTAGGAAACCCATTCCGAATATTGATTATAGAGACAAACGACTTTGTATTAATGTCAGGGTTGATTTACTCTCATGTATTTTTTCCTTTAAACCAAATTAAACGCTATTCAGGATGAATTTGTTACATAGAAATAACAGATGCGCAGGATTTTGCTTGTCACGAGCGTTTAAATGCTTCTTCGTGTTCGCTACAATTATTGAACTCGCCGCACTAGCGAAGTCCTGCTCTTCTATTACTTCTATGTATGAAATTCTAGTAAATAGTGTAATATTTTTGAAACTGCCGCATAAAACATGGTTTGTGATTGTACTATGTACGTAAATATTACTTGCTGTTTTTATTGATGTTATTACTCCAACGCCATAGCACGGCTACAAATACACCGCTAAGTATGAACGTTCTCCATGATTGGGATTTTCAAATATCCGTAGACGTCGATATTCGACACTCATTCATCATGACCGTTCCCAAACGTACTCATAAGGCTTATTAAGATTAGTTTGAAATTGATTTTCTATACATCGCTCAACTTACCGGAAATCATCATTTTCAGTGAAAAACAGAGGCTGATAATCGTGAGAATGATTTTGAATTTTTATCATTTCATTATCATGTGTGAGTTTATGGACTATCACTATTGTGATATTGAACGGGATAAAATTTGCCCCCTTCCTCTCTGCGAATGATTATAATCATTGTTGATTTTTGCTGATACTGATAATCAATGCCAAAAATCAAAGACAATACAGTGTAGTGAACAGTGAAGTGTGCGAAACTTTGCCTACAAGACCAACTCCAGTTTGTATTGATTTCAAGCGCTGCGGGAGACGGGTATAGCGTGATGGGACAGTCGATGCCTTTCACGCAGCCCGCCTGGGTTCGATTCCCAACCCCGCACATAGGGTCAGAAAGTTTTTCTGGTCCGAAGAGGCGAATGACCTAAGATGTTAAAGCCTCTATAATTGAAACAAAAAAAAAGCGCAGCGAAGTTACACGTCGGCGTAGTCTAGATCCTTCGACGGGGATTAGATGATCGTCGGGAGGACCGGAAGTCATCCTCCAACCGGAAACACTAGCCCGGCCCAGACACCCTGCCGTTCGAACGAACCGTTCACGAGCTTCGGGAACGTCGATCCGGGGAATCTTCCATCGTCGGGGAACTTTTCCGTCGATGTAGGCTAGTTCCACCATCGGGGATTAGCCGAGTAGCTCGCGACGTAGACCAGTCCGGGGTAGTCGAGGCGCCAGAGAATCGAGAGTGGTGGTGCTTCAGCACAGCCCCCCTGCCGAAGTAATACCTTATGGTAATCCCGGCAGGAAAAGGGGAACGAAGCTTAGGGGATGTTTTAGTTCGGGTTCGACTCCCACATACCAAGTTCACTTATGTGCAGGTAGCTTGATGATCCGTCGATTTCACCGCCTATATAAAAACACACACACAGAGACATTGCTCAGCTCGATGAACTGAGTCGAATGGTATATGACACTTGGCTATCCGGGATAATTTTTACTAATCGGTTTTTCAAGTGATTGCATAACCTTTATAAATGAGAAAAGCTGAAATAAATGCATCTAGACGCTAATTATGTAACTGAGATTCAATTCAACAAGGCAGGACCGGTGAAACAGGTGGGTAATTTTTCATACCGGGGAGAACGACCCACTATTTTGAAGTATGTATTCCTCTATTCTAATGGAAATGATATTTATCCCTAGAAAGTGCAAAGTCGTTTTTTAAATAAAATATTGTTTCTATAAAACTTTTCATGAAACGCGTAAATTAGAAGTTTGAAGAGTTTTCGGCACAAAGTTTTGAAATAAAATTTCGCATCTAAGGTTTAAACTGGTTTCAAAATCACTTCTAATATTTGTTTTCAATATTACGGGAGCAGTCTTTTGTGATCCGTTTTAACTTATTTGTGTCTGCGAATTTTCAAAATTATTTCTTCGAGAATTTTGGTTATACTGATCATTTAGTTTGTTGTGGTTGTTGATGGAAAGTGCTGAATTCGTTCATCCAGTACTCCATGATCATCGAGGTCATCCTGCATATCCTCGAATACGAAGAAACAATCGATATTCGATCAAAATGTGTCTCACCAAATGCATAAACAGTCTAGCCACACGGAACCACCCGCGATCCCATTTCAACCAAAATATTAGTTGATTTTCTGAATTCGATTGGTTAAAATTTAGTACAACTAATCGATTGTTGTTTCAACTAAACTGTCATTTTTGTTTTTCGATTAGCAGAAACGATGGTTGAAACAACTAATTTAACTGTTTGAAAAAAAATGCTGTCAATTAGTGAGGACACATACCTTTCAATTTCAACAAATATTTTAGTTGAAATAACTAGTGTTGTTATTGAAACAAAATTCTGTTAGTTAAAAAAGCAATCGGTTTTGTTTGTTTTAGACATTGCAAATTGTTGAATCAACTCGAACAATGTTATTGATTTGCGAAAATAATCAAAATATACTTACTGATACACGTCATGATCTATTTGAAATAAGTTCGGTATGTTGAGATTCATGAAATAAATATCGTTGTTAAAATATAAACAGTATTTTATATTGACATATAATATCATTAGGGCTGGGAAAACCACCGATAACTGCTGATTTCAAGTGATCTTAACCAAGGAAAAAATTATCATTACGAAATCAGAACTAATCTGATCTCAGTAAAGATCTAAATTCTAAAAAAATACTTCTGATTCGATCGGAAATGATTGATGCAGAAAAACGTTTTTAATCAGCAATAGTGCTCGGAGGGGCGAGTAAATTAGCGAAATTATTAAATTTACCTAAAATGAGTATTGAAAGATGATGCCTTCAAACGGTTGAACTAAAGTTATGCACTGATAATTTTAGTCAATTTATATGAGCTTGGGTGCATCAACCGCTGGGAATTGGAATTTTGCGACGGCAATTCAAACGCGCCATTCAATCGCAGCGCGTTCTGTGTGTTTGAAACCCTTCGCTCCTGTTACTTTTATAAATTAAATTCATGTCAAAAAGCGTTTTATTGCTAATGCATGAACATCATCATTGGTATCAAACAGCTGGAAGTAAAACAGTCTGCTGGAAGTAAATCAATGATCGAATTTGGAGCATAAAATTTTTGCGCATATCTGAAAGATTACGAGATGATCAATCATTAACATTTTCTAATTTGTCACCAAATCTTTTTCATTTAAACAAGGTTAACTTTATCACAAAACCGCTGTTAGATAAACACTTGTTATCATAAATTTCTCAAATCGAATGAACACAATTTCATCAAACGCTTTAACCATCGATGTTGTTTTCATTGACATTTTGAAGCGACGCGAACAGATTTCAACTAAAAAAGTTGTTGATTTTGCACTGCGATTATTGTTTTGCTTTCAACTGTCTCCGACATTTGACAGCATTCAAAACAACATATTTTTCAACTACTTGAATATATGCAAATCAAAAACCATATTGGTTAAATCGAAAAGAAATTAGTTAAATCAACTATCGCAGAAATCAAAAACTGCGATATCGCAATTTTATGATCGAAAGGTTCTCTGTGCACTGATGTGCATAACACATTAATCTAAAAATCCCGGGACTGACTCGGAGATCACGTTCAAAGAACATATGTCAAAATTTAACATCAATAGCACCACGAACACTGAATCTACCGACATATAAGTGACGAATTTATGAAAAATGATAAGTGTGTTCTCCACTAGGATCCATTCAAAATAAAGGTTTGTGGTATTCTGATTTTGAACGTGGCCAAATGAAACAGTCAACCGGAAAAAATTAAGCAAGTTTGGATAATCGTGATGTATGAAGTCCTGGGGTGGCGGTTCAATGCATAAGGCACTGGTTTTACAAACCAGCTGTCGTATGTTCGAGCCCCGACCTGGAAGGATTCGTAGTGTCAATAGAATCGTAGCACCAGCCATGCAATGGTTCTGTACACTCTGAATCGGCTGCGAAGTCTGGTGAAACAGAAGGTTAAGTTGCACTACAGAAATGTAATACCAAGGCTTTGCTTTTGATGTATGAACGCAAAATCAAAATTTGTGACATGAGATGTGCTGAGGTGGTTAGCACATGAACTGGAAATTCTTTTACGATCTTGTACGACAATCTGGGCATAAAAAAGATCATTTCCAAATGGGTGCCGTGTTCGCTCATAATCAACAAAAGTCTACCGCAATAAAATGGAACGCGTTGGTATTAAACAGTGGACGAAACATGGATCCACTATTTTTATCCGGGACTGGGAAAGCCATCTGAAAACGTAACAGGTAGCTGGAACAATCATGGCATCAGTTTTTAAGATGATCAAGGTATACTTAACATCAACTATCTTGAACAGGAAAGTACCTTCAAAAGTGATTATTACATTGAGTTTGTGATGCGATTGAAGAGCGAAGTCTTAAAAAACGGCCTCATAAGAATAACAAAGAAATCACCGTTAACCAATACAATGCACCGTACCATAAGTCGATGAAAACAATAATGAAATTAAACGAATTGGGCTGCGATATGTTTCCTCACCCGCGTTATTCACAATTACCTAGCCCCCAGCGATTGCTTGTCCTTTGCTGATCAGAAAAAGACACGCCAGGGCAAAATATTTGGTTTGAAAGAAACAGTCATCGCCGCAACTGAAGCCGATATTTAGGCCATTGACAAATCATGGAAGGATGGTATTGAAAAATTATTAAAGTGCTAGAACGATTGTATGTCATTTGAAAATGATAATGTTGATGAATAAAAAATACTCCTGCACACGAAATTATGTTTTCCTGGTAAGTTCCTGAACTTTTTGAACGATGTGTTAGCAACTTTTTCCTCTTTTGTGAACCACAAAGTGTACAAGTCTATTCGATACAGAATCTTGGTTTGAATGAGTGATTTTCTTAAAAGCGAACTTATGTATACAAAACTGTCGTATTTATTAAAGAAAACCATGACAAAGATTTTCATTACTAACTGAAGTTTCGATTACCAATTATCTGAAATATGATTTTTTAGATATAGATTCATCTACTCCAATCAAAGTGTAGCAATATTTCTAATGCATTTTATTTAATGATATGGAAAATCAATTAAAAATGATTGAGATATAGATGTTCAAAACCTGAGCACTGTTTGTACGGTTTTCAGTATTCAGAATTTGCACACCCAGTATAAAAAATCAAAATGTAGTCCTACGTCAAAATATTTCGAGTGATTTTATTTATGTGAAGATATGGAAGGTTCATTTGATCATGTAGAAATCTTTTAGTAACTTAACTTTCATTTTCTACCAGAGGAGTTGACCATAAACATCTGCCGGAAAATTCCGATGAAGGTCTTCTACCATTTACCATTAAGTCCGGCAAAGCCACCAGAAGTTACTTTCTACTTGCTACTGCATTCTTTTTTTGCCGGTTCGGAATGTAAAGAGTAAAAGACCTTTATCGGTATTTTCCGGTATATCAGAGACTCGAATGATTTGCATTGATGATATGCTTAAGCTCGGCTTGCTCAAATGACCCTTATCACGTCTCACCTTTCTGCGGTATATCTTCACATCCTTGCTCTACCGTGAGAACTGGCATTCTATAATTATGAAATAATTTATTATTCCGAATTACAATAAAAATATTCTTAATATTATAAATAATACTAATATTACAATTGTTTTTTGCTCGAAATTTCAAGTGGGTAATTACCTAGCTTTGGAATTTTTGGGTGGGTAGTGCTACCCACCGTACCCACCTCTTTCACCAGGCCTGGTTCGTGCCACTGATAAACGACTGATTTCTTCGTAGTATCGTTTTCGAAACACTCTTCTAACATTTGCAATGTCGTCGCACCATTGAAAACGTTTTTAACGAAAAATTTAATGCAAATTCAATTCCATTTTGAAAATTGTACTTAATCGAGGACATGCACAATCGCAGCGTAACTTTTACAACTGTACAGGTATCAAGCTGAAAATTGTATAGAATATCAATGACAGATTTGGCAACCTAAAAAAATCTAATAGGGTGACTGAGAGCGCCACACGGTGGTGATTCCGCGATTTTTTATCAAAGTAGTATATTAATATTAATTATATAATTTGTATTGCTTTGATTATTATTATTATTATTATTATTGTTATAATAATTATCGTTAGCATTATCATTATCACTATCATTGTTGTATTATATTGTGGTATTATATTATATTATATTATATTATATTATATTATGTTAAATCATATCATATTATATTATATTACATTACATTATATTCAAAACCAATTTTGTCCGATAGAGGAAAGCTATCTGATAATCAAATTTGGATCTACTGTAAGTCTACCTGCTTTCACTAGTAATGCCTTGAACTGACACATACATCAATAGAAGATAATTTGTCAGAACGCACCTAGCCGTTGCTCTCGACGGTCCTTCAGTAGCACCTCGGCCTGCAACCACAACTTTACGATTTTATATTTCGAATAGGAGTGTGCCGCAACGGGAGAAACATGTTCGGTGTTTTAATCACATTTATCACAGCAGCGCTGGCTACTTATTATTATCGTTTTCGACGGTCTCGTTGGCGTCTGTACGAGTTGGCGGCTAAACTGCCTGGGCCGTTCGATTTACCTCTGATTGGTAGCATTCACATAGGTTTCGGAAGAGGTGCTACGGAAGTAATGGAATATCTGCTTCCGACCCTTGACACAGTACCAACGCCGATGCGAGCATGGGTCGGACCGTTTCTGTTTGTGATTGTCGATAAACCAGAACATCTGGCTGTGGTCTTGAACTCACAGGATTGCATCAAACGATCTTACGTATATGACTTTTTCCGGGCCAAGCAAGGACTCTTCAACGCCGAACCTGAACTGTGGAGGAAGCTAAGAAAGCATATGACTCCATCGTTTGCGATCCCCAGTGTGAAAAGTTTTATTCCGTCCTTCAACCAAAAAGCTGATTTGCTAGTGAAAAATCTGGAGTGTTTGGTTGGCCAGGCACCGTTTGACATGTTCTACAAGGTGGGCGAATATGCTCTCGGGATGATTGCTGTCAATAGTTTAGGGTTGGATTTAGACAACGAAACTAGTGACTTTAAGCAACGTTATATGGAGAATGCCCAAAAGTAAGTATCCAAAAACAAGTGTAGTGACTTTCGGAAGATCGTGTCAATCCTCGCTCTTGGAATTATACCTTCCAGAGCAATATTGAACAAGAGACAAAAGAGTCTACCACCTTGCCGTAGCCCTTTTCGGGATTCGAAGGGACTCGAGAGCGTCCCAGATACTCGGAAGTAGCACATCACTCTATCCATCGTTGCTTTGACCAATCGCGTCAGTTTATCCGGAAAACCGAATTCGTGCATAATCTGCCATTCATTTTGAAGTCAATGAATAGTCAATATGAATATGCGTGGATACATTGTATTCACGAAACTTTTTTCACTGAAAATAATATGATATCAAATGATATAATAAATAGAAAAATTTACGTCGTTTATTAATAAATATTTAAACTTTGTATTGGGGTATTTCCTTCCACTGAAAGTATAAATAAAATTACACAGAAGCAACTTTTACAAAAAATCTGAAATTATAATTTTTTGCAAGATTTTTTCTCATTGTCGGAAAATAACTATCGAACTGTCAAAAATAACCATACTTCCGAGCAGGGTTATTTTTGACAACGACTAAATAACTGCTCGACTGTCAAATTTTCACTATAAGTTAAAATAACTCGCGAGATGGTCCACAGCCTAAATAGGTGTTTCGCGCATAACTATAGCGACGATAACTGCATGTCTCTATAAATTACAACCACATATATGGATGTTCTTAAATACCGTACGCACCTTATAGTAGCTCTGCAGAAAAATTTTAAACTATGTTTAATTCTAATTTTTGCTTGCTTTCGGGGACCAAATTTATTTTGGTATTACTCTCGTTACCGTGGCAGATTGACAAGGACAATTCACATTGAAGATTTTTATCATACCTTATGATCAAAAAAGAACCGGAATTTTCATTTTAAAATTCCCGCGCTTGTCCAATCGGTAAATTTTTATAGTCCCAACGTTGGCAACATTTGTATACACATTCTGTGAAATTTTGACGCATATCGTACGATTAGTTTTTGTTTGGCGTCTATACAAAGAAGTTGAAAAATTTTCGTTTGACGATTTTTATAATGGATGAAAATTTAGAACAACGGCTCGCCTTCGAAGCGCCATTCGGTCGATTGTTGTGCGGTTTCGACGTCATATTCATAGATCCACACCTCATCACCAATTATGATGCATTTGATGAATGTGGGGTCACTATCTGCGTTGGAAATCATCTCCTTGGCCACATCAACACAACGCTGTTTTTGAATGAAATTCAGCTTTTTTGGCACCAGCCGAGAAGCGACGCGTTTCAAACCCAAAACATCAGTTAAAATGTGTTCGGCTGATCCATAAGAGATGCCCAACAACACAGCAATCTCTCTAATCGGTACAGAACGATTTTGCAACACGATTTGCTTCGCCGATTCAATGTTTTCTTCAGTAACAGATGTTGTTGGGCGGCCAGGGATCTCATCATGATCCAAGCTTGTACGACCACCTTTGAAGCGTTTATACCACTCGTATGCCTGTGTTTTTCCTAGACACGATTCACCAAAGGCCTTTTCTAACATTTTCAACGTTTCGGAACACTTAAATCCATTTGCAACACAAAATTTGATGCACGCACGTTGTTCTAAATTTTCATCCATTATAAAAATCGCCACACGAAAATTTTTCAACTTCTTTGTATAGACGCCAAACAAAAACTAATCGTACGATATGCGTCAAAATTTGACAGAATGTGTATAGAAGTGTTGCCAACGCTGAGTGAATAAAAATTTACCGATTGGACAAGCGCGGGAATTTTAAATTGAAAATTCCGGTTCTTTTTTTATCATAAGGTACGTAGAGTCAAAGTTAGATCCTTCCCGATAGCGTGAGTGAAAATAAACAAATGGTAACTAATTGTTTATGGTAACAAATTGTTTATTTTTATAGATGGACAAGCTCTGCATGTTGAAAAAAAACTATAGAAAATTCTCTTGGTTTCTTTCCTTCCTTCAATTTTAAAAGGAAACCGAATTGGAAACAACTGGTATTAAAGTATTTTACATTTAAATATCTGCTATAGATATTGTAATTATATCGACTTTCTTTGCAGAACACTATTGTGAACATTGCGCTTATTCTTATTAGTTAAAGTTTATTCAAATTTGCCGTTTAGTTCATGTTTGAATAATGATTCTTTATTAAGTATAGTTCACCGAAATACTGCTACCGTTCACTACATGTAATGCTCGATTGTAATGTCTTCATGGGCTAGGTCTTAGCTCTCCTCGTTTAGTTGGTCAGCTGCCAGTGGAATATTCGCATACTCAGATGTAACCACCACCTGATCCTAGTCGCGTGCACATTTCATGAAAAAGTTAAAAGTGTTTTAAAATGTCGAACATGCAAAACATTTTTTAAAACAAACGGAAACTCTCCCATCACACCAGGATTCACAATCGAATTTGTTAATCCTTGATCCAGTTGATCAGCATCAACACCAAAACTTTTATTCCAGCCTGAAATATTTCTGGTCGCGAGACAGTTTGTATAAAATAAAATAAGATATAAACCGTACCCGGTGAATCGGCAGTTTTTCGGTTTCATTAAACGAGCTGGATTCCCCGTTCTGCCGCTGTTAGTTTCATTACTAAATAGCACACTGTTGATCTACGTGAAGGTAACAATCGTTCAGATAAAATTACGGGCCTCAATAGAAACTGTTTTCGATACAATGAAACTTATAGCATCGTCAGGTATTTGTGGGCATTATACATGCAACTTGAAAGAGTTCAATTACTTTGACATTTGAGTTATAAATATGCGCTATTAGTTTAACATCTTTGTTGTAAGTTTAATGGAGGACCGTGATGTGCATAAAAAAATCGTCAGTGTCTAATCTATATATTCGTTTATGGGTTGGGTTCGGGTTGAAAAAATTGGTTGGGTCTCGGTTTTTTTTTCGAGTTTCGAAACTTTTTTCTGGTTCGGGTCGGTTACGAGTAACGATTTTTTATCGGGTGCGGATCGGGTTCGGGTTTGGAAGAAAAATTAATCCCTGTTTCGGGTCAGGTACGTGTATAAGTTTTTTTATTTTCAATCGGTTACGGGTCGGGCAGGCAAAATCAAATGAAGTGATACGTGACTGAAGTGATAGTGGAAGTGAGAACAGTAATAAGGGCCTGGAAATAGTTTCTACATGTTCAGATCTCAACTAATAAATTCCTTGCGTACCCAAGGTAGACTATCCAAAGTTCCAGTTCGCGACATTCTTGCTTGTCGTGACCAGAGCTGCAAATTGTCAGTCATGTCAAATGACATTGACAGACTGACTAAAATCATCGTCAACTGTAATCGGTACGGTCAAAGTGTCTGTCAAATGAGATACTCGATAGTTCAATGACCAAGTAGAAGTATACTCAGTCAAAGACAGGTGACGCATTTTGTTCTCTCTCTCATTCTCCTATTTCCTGTTGAAGTAAAAAATTCCATGAAAGTACTAACATAAACATGAATTGATAAAGTTAATTGTTCTTTGTAAAAAACCATCGGATTTCGGAGTTTATTGGTGTACATGAATTTAATTCAATGTTTATGCTGCTTTATTAATATTTAGTCACATCGTAATCAAGCAGTGACAGGAGAAATGAAGATAATATCAATCGCATCGGCAATCAATGAGCGTCCTGGTGAGTATAATATCAAGAGAATTTAAATTATGACAGATCGGCTCTCAGACACTCAATATATGATGATTGGTAGAACCTGGTTGGCAGCAGTCCAGTGACATAAACTTTCCAATCTTCGTCGTGCAAAGTTGCTCGTTGATAGTGACATTTAGCAGCTCTGGTCGTGACTTTCCTTACATAGAACTTTTTTATCATTTCATTAAGTCCATTGGAGTTCCAATTTAAATGTTAATTATTTTTATTTTATTGTATTTTATTATTATTTCAGTGTGTGTGATTGTGTGAATCAAAAGCGATGCATACTGAGTACCATAGCAAATTTTATTTTGGTAAAACTTCAGTGAAATGAAAGCTACACTCCTTGAAGGGCAAGTTTAAGTCTGTTGAAATATACATTTCATCCGTGGTAGCGGTCAATCTGTCAATCGAACAGTCGAACTGTAACATAAAATTATTCAATTCAAACTTTAAAATAAAATAAATAATCAAATCTTACTCATTAGTCGTAGATTCCATCATTTTGGTTAATAATCATTTCTTCCTGAAATTTTATATGTTTTAATGCATCTGGCCGTTTTGAAAAATTGTGTTCTTTTTATGAAAATGCGCAATCTCCATTCGTAAATTAACGTATTAAGGCAAGCCCCACTGAACTGGAAAATTCGCAATGCTGAAAAAATAGTTTTAACCATTAAATTTAACATACCCAAGTACATCACCCACCACCATCACCAGATGTTATTGTAATCGGAGAAACATGGTTGAAAGATGAAAATTGTGCTCTCTATAAAATACCGCATTATAAAGCCTTTTATGCTTGTAGAGAACATTCTAGTGGAGGCCTAGCAATATATGTCAAACAAGATATTGAACATAGACTGATTAAGAACTAAACGTCCGATGAATTTCACCATATAAACATCGAGCTTTGTATCAAAGGACACTTTTATAATATTCATGTGTGTATCGTCCCCCTAGCTTTGATTTTAACGAATTTTTCGTTTACCTAGAAAGCTTGATGTGTTCAATTCAACCGAAGCATACGTGTTTTATTGTAGGTGATATAAATGTTCCTATAAATCTCATTAATAACAACACTGTGACAAGATATAAGGCTCTGCTAGAATCATATGACTTTTCGTGTACAAATTGTTTTACTACAAGACCAATTAGCGACAATATACTTGACCATATTATTTGTAAACTTGACGACGTTAATCGGATTCGAAACGACAAAATATTTAATGAAATAAGTGACCACTCTCAAATCTTAACAACTTTCAAAATACTGGCTGATAAAGAACTTATGACGTTACCGAAAAAAATCATAAACTATCATCAGGTAAATCTTGATTTTTCCAATTTTATTAGTAGTATTGATGTCATTGAGGACACTGAAACAGTTCTTCAATCTAAAGTTTTCGTATATAACTCTCTACTCGAACAACATACAAGAATAATAACTAAAACAGTCACAGTGAAAGGTAATCATTGTCCATGGATGACCTTTGATTTATGGACACTAGTGAAAATAAAAAGCAAATATCTCAAACGTATTAAGGCAAGCCCCCACGATCAGCATCTCAAACAAATGCTATCACATATCTTTAAAAAGGTCGATTCCATGAAAAAGGCAAATAAAAAACATTATTACGAAAACCTTCTCAATCACGTACCTCATCCGAAATTTTAGACAAATCTTAAATCTACGTTCGGCCTAACAACAGAAAAGGATAAGATAGGCTTGATCGATAGGGGTAACAACATTAATGACAACAAGGAAGTTTGTGATATTCAAACAAATTCTTTTCAAATATCGGAAACGAATTAGCTAAAGCTATTCCTGTAAACTCATCTTTTTATCCAATAAGTAACGTTCGTCGTGTTTGTGATTCTATTTTTCTACGTCCTTCATCTGTAAATGAGGTGATACTGTTAATACAAGGTTTGAATAATAAGAAGAGTAACGGCCCTGATAACGTCTCTGTCAGTGTACTAAAACATAATTCATTTGCATTCGCTAAAATACTCTCTCAGTGCTTTAACGTAATTATTCAGACCAGTTACTACCCTGATTGCCTCAAGGTGGCTAAAGTCATCCCTGTGTTCAAATCGGGTGACCGTTGTGATTGTAATAATTACCGTCCTATATCTACATAGTCCGTATTCAACAAAATATTTGAAAAACTTCTAGTCACTAGACTTATCGAATTCCTAAGTAAGCATAATATCCTCTTTAAATTCCAATATGGCTTCAGACAAGGTTCTAGCCAACATACCGCTATAATTGAGTTAGTTGACGAAATTATAAGCGAGATCGATAGTAAAAATATAGTTGGTGCATTATTTTTAGACCTTAAAAAAGCTTTTGACACATTAGATCATAGTATACTTTTGGACAAACTCGATTGCTATGGGATCAGGGGCATTGCTAAGTCAATTATCCGTAGTTACTTGACTAATAGAAAACAATTTGTATCCATCGAAAGTGACAGCAGCAACCTTGCTCCAATAAACATTGGTGTTCCACAAGGAAGTAATATTGTACCACTATTGTTTAACTCCACGACTATTCGCCGACGACACAGCTCTGTTCTATCCTGACAGTGACATCAATGCTATTATTTACTCAATCGAAAGTGATTTAAGAACTCTTGATCAATATTTCAATGCGAACTTATTATCATTAAATGCCACAAAGACTAAGTATATGATTTTCCGTTCCATAAGGAAAATTATACCAACGCATAATCATCCCCAGCTCGGACACAATATTATTGAGAAAGTTGACTATTTCAAGTATCTGGGCATATATTTCGACCCAACATTAACCTGGGTTCACCACATAAAGTTTGTTGCCAAGCACGTGGCGTCGTACTGCGGTATTTTATGGAGAGTCAAGTCCTTTGTTCCCCAGCGTGTTCTACTTAATTTTTATTTTGCTTACATCCATTCACAGCTCAACTACTTGGTATCGGTGTGGGGGCGAGCCGCTAGTTCTTATCTGAAGAAACTCCAAACTCTACAAAACAGATGCCTAAAAATCATTTTCAATAAACCCTTACTATTCTCGAGTCTATTGTTATACTCTGACAGAAACCATAATGTTTTACCAATAACATACTTATGTGATGTCCAAACGTTGCTATTCATCCATGATAATTTGCATAACTCCACAGTTCACCATAACCTACAGTTCCCATCTTTTCCACTGGGACTCCAATTTAATGTTAATTATAAATTGCACATCAAACCATGAATAAATAGAATCTCAGCGGACTCAAGTATTATTATTGCCAGTGTTTAGTTTATTTGACTAGTTGCGTCCACTACCAGGGGGCTCCAAATTGAAGTTTGGTGTGGGGGACCAAATCAGTTCTAAGCTAGTTTGATATAAACTCGGTTGGTACAGCATCAGGTTTTGGGCTGCATGGAGTTTATGAAAAAATAATTAAGTGTTAAGTGTTAATCCAAACCCTATGAAGTTTTGAAGTTTATGTTAATTACCCTTTCGATGTATTCATTGGATTTCGTAACATTGAAAACTTGAAATGTACAGAACAAATTCGCCGATGCTCTACTTGGATTCGTGAACCATTTTTTTTCTTTTCAAATGATTTCGCAAAACTTAATCCAATCTTGAAGTCTAGGTGAATCATTTATATTGTTTGTATGTTATAATAAGGCATACAAACAAAAATTTATATCATTATTTCTCGTGGAAATGTGGAAATTTTCTCCGACTATTTTCAATACAACACAGTTTTCCCATTTTAACCAACAACTCGTTAAACGGTAGCGAAATGAGTGACAATGTTGAACATTTAATTTTGTTCTACTCATGGCACACTTTGGTCGAAATGTTAACAATGCAATTAATCTCGCGCTCCGCCAAGCGGTGAATGTGGTCATTTTAGAAAGTACCGGGAACGAACTAGATTTTTTTCAATATTTGTAAGTACATACATGTCTTAATTATTTATCTTTGCTAATATCATATTCGAAATGTATTAGGTTTAAAGTACTATGTATTGTGGATGCCACGGCAAAGAAAAATTTATGTATATTGCCTATATATATAAAAAAGTTTTTACATGTTTTTAAAAATTGCTTGGTTCTACTGCGGTTTGATAAAGTTTAGATATATGTATTTCTCATTTTTTCCTATTGTGACAGCGAGTACCCTTTGGTGAACCTATCGACTTAGTCTGACATTGTCACGGAAAGACGATAGACGAAGGAATAGGTAAAAAACAAAATTAATACTACACGTGGAGCGTGACAATGTCGTTAAATCTGGTTTCTGAATTAATCAATGCCTATAATTAAGGATTCAGCGGTATTTGCCATTTTTGTATTGAATTTATTTTCGTAAGCTTGGAGTCTATTTGACATCGATCAAATCTGTGTAACTTGTTTGAATTAATCTTAAATTTCTAGTGAACTTAAAAAACCTAACCTAAACCCAGTGAGGTAATACGATCGGTGATTGGGAAGACTGAAAATTCGCAAGTTTAATTAAGTCTTAATCAACCTAACCTAAACCCAGGAAAGGCAGCTTTTAATACCTATCTAATGGGCTACTTGAAATACAACGTTTCACAACTAGCGTTCATTTACGCACGATTTTTTTTCATTAAAATGTATGATAGAAAATCCATCAAGAGATTAGTAACAAAATTGATTTTTCGTTCCAGAATGTTCACTATCATGTGGTCACGCATTTACAAGGCTTGGTTGCAGCCTGAATTATTCTACAAGCTGACTTCCACCTATCGCGAAGAAATGGAGCGTCTTCGGATGTTCCGAGAAATGGCAGAAAAGGTTAGTCTCTTATTACAACGTGATCCCTATCTAACCTCAACTTGTCAACTAGGTACTATCGATGCGTGAGGATGCCAAGAAACAACTTTCCACTACAACGGTAAACACCGAACGAGATGAGAATAACGCCCGTCGTCCTCAGCTTTTCATCGACAAACTGGAAAACATTGCCAACGAAACGGGCATTTTAGACGAGGAAGGTGTGAAACATAACTTGGACACCTTCATTTTCGCCGGTAATGATGCGATATCATCCGTTGTGTCAACGACTGTACTTATGCTGGCTATACATCCAGACATTCAGGAACGCCTGTACCAAGAGATTATTAATGTTGTTCCCGGCTCATACATTGATTATGAAGATATGTCCAAACTAGGCTATCTGGAAATGGTAATAAAAGAAGCAATGCGGCTCTTCCCTGTAGCGGCCTCCGTTGCCCGCACGGCTGAAAAGTAAATTCAGATCGGCGAGTTTATCATTCCAGCTAGTGCACAAGTTTTGGTGCCGATTATCAAGATACATCGAAACAAGCGTGTATGGGGTGAACGAGCCAATGAGTTCGACACTGAAAACTTTTCTCCAGAGAAATGTGCAATGAGACATCCATACGCGTACTTAAGTTTCAGCGGAGGAATTCGGAACTGCATAGGCGTAAAATATGCATACATAACATTGAAAATCGTGATTACCAAACTCATCAAGAGCTACCGGTTTTCCACCGACCTGAAGCTGACTGATGTTAAGTTGCATCTATCGATCTTGCTGCGTATTGCCAACGGATACATGGTGAGGTTAGAACGACGAGAAACCAAAGAGTCACACACTTAACCCTTTCACGATCATGTCCAGGACGAAATATGTCAGTACAGCTCAATATTGTAGCTATTGTGGGTGTAAAGCAAGAGAATATCACCAGAAAAAACATAGCAGAGTGCATAAGTTTCCTATAATTTCATTTTTCCCTATGATCCTCAGAAATAAATAAACAAAGGGTTGGGTTTATTATATCGTAATTTAATTTATTGCTTTAATTATCAGAATAGTAAAATAATAGTTAGTTATGGTATTCTACGAAACCATTTCGTGTACTTGTTTAGCATAAGTGGACGTTGCACATAACATGTTTATTATGTGTTCTATTTTCTACACGTCGTTTTGCACAAACTTTTTTAGTGCAATAAAGATTGACAGTTCTTTTTTTATTCGTTCAGAAACACTTTTGTCGCATTGGAAATAAGTTTTTTTAACATTCAGTAAAAAAACACATCGATTTAATAATAATTGAAGAATAGGTAACGATTTTTATAGCAGGGAAAAACATTTCTCCATGAGCATTAAGGGGTTCACTGGTCAGCATCGTTTAATCAACACAAAGTGAATAGATACGTGTTGTCGCATCGTCAACGATGCTATTTTTTACGTTAAATAGCAACAAAACTGAGTGCTGTTAGTAATGATAACAGATCACAGGTTAAATGTATTGTGTTTGGGAAGCATTGGTTGGTAAACTACTGGACAATGCGCAATTCAGGCCCCTATGTATTTCGTGGCCTCTTGTCCAGTAACTCCTATCTCTATCTCTTGTCCAGTAACTCCTATCTAACAGAGCTGCGGCACAACAAACGTTCTAGGAACGGGATTTGTGGTGTTGGGCAAGATGCGCCAACGCTTGATTGGGTGGCAGCCAATCAGTGATCGAATGTGCGTATTGAAGATCAAGGGCTGTTTCTTCAATTACAGCATCATCAACGTGCACTGCCCACATGAGACGAGACCCGATGACGAGAAGGAAGCATTCTACGCGCAGCTGGAACGAACCTACGACAGCTGTCCACGGCGGGATGTAAAATTCGTCATCGGCGACATGAATGCTCAGGTAGGCCGGGAGGCAATGTACAGGCCCGTGATCGGGCTGGAAAGCCTGCACGCGGTAACAAACGACAACGGCCAACGATGCGTAAACTTTGCAGCCTCCCGAGGAATGGTAGTTCGAAGCACCTTCTTTCCCCGCAAAGATATCCACAAAGCCACCTGGAGATCACCTGGTAAACATACGGAAAATCAAATCGACCACGTTCTCATCGACGGGCGATTCTTCTCCGACGTCATCAATGTCCGCACCTACCGCAGTGCCAATATTGATTCTGACCACTATCTTGTCGCGGTTTGTATGCGCTCAAAACTATCGACGATGCACAATACTCGTCGCACAGGAACGCCGGGACTCAATCTCGAGCAGCTACGTAGCATTCGTACTGCAGAGGAATACGCGCAACAACTGGAGCTAGTGCTACCAACGGAAGAGCAGCTTGGCGCGGCGACTCTTGAAGACGGCTGGAGGAACATAAGGTCCGCCGTGAGTAGCACTGCTACAACCGTTCTAGGTACGAGGTTATCGAATCGAAGAAATGACTGGTTTGACGGCGAATGTCAGCAGTTGGTCGAAGAGAAGAATGTAGCAAGGGCGAGGATCCTGCAACACCCCACTAGAGCGAACGAGGAACGATACAGACAGGCGCGGAACAGACAGAACACGGTTTTTCGGAAGAAAAAGCGCCACCAGGAAGACCAAGATCGCGAAGCAATGGAACAGCTGTACCGCGCAAATGACACACGGAGGTTCTATGAGAAGGTGAACCGCTCACGTAGATGCTACGCGCCACAGGCCGAAATGTGCAGAGATACCAGTGGTAACCTTCTCACGAACGAACGTGAGGTGATCGACAGGTTGAAGCAGTACTATGACGAGCATCTGGAAATCAATCTGGGTGCACGCTCAGCCGACGACAGATTCCCAGCCCCTGATCTGTCGGAGATAAGTGAGGAGATCGGCAAGTCCCTTCGAATCTCGGAGAGGGCTACGTCAAGGTGATGGACTTTCCTGTATCTTGTTCAATATTGCCCTGGAAAATGTGATTCGAAGAGCGTGGATCGACACGAGTGGCACGATCTTCCGAAAGTCCGTACAACTTTTTGGCTTCGCTGACGATATTGATATTGTGATAAGGATAAGGATGTCGGACGACAGCCCAGTGAAAATGGTTTTTGAATCTAATCCGACAGGTACAAGAAGAAGAAGAGCGCAGCGAGCAAGGTGGATCGATTAAGTGGAGGGTGATCTCAGAAGTGCCTTGAGTGGCTGGCAACGAGCAGCCATGGACCGAGTTATGTGGAAACGTATGCTTGATACAGCACAGGACACCCCAGGCCTGTAGCTGTTAGATAAGGTAAGGTGAGTGGGAAGCATCTAACGTTCTGATGATTATGCCGTTCCAACTTAATAAAAACTTATTATGTTTATTTTCACTTTCGTTTATTGGATATAATGTAATTCCTTTTTACCACCTTACATTATGCCCGAGGCCATTATCTTTCCATCTTATTAGAAGAGATTTATAATAAGCATATGTTTGTCTAATTGCAATAAAAATTGAACATATTTGAACGGGATAGGGGATTTGTCAGAGAAGGAAAGAGATCCGGATATGTTTTGGTAAACAATAGGATCTCAAAAAAATCTGATTTTCGATACTCAGGAGAAAATAACAAGGCATTATAAGTTAGAAAAATATAAAATATCTCTAAGGAACGCTCTCACCAGTATCCCTTATCTCCTATTCGCATTGCCGCTAACAACGCGTGATTAAACACAACCAGGCGCGACAACTTATTAACGCGGAATATTTGAAAATTTGGTGAAGATAATTAATTATATCACACTTATTTTCTGCAATTCCCTTAATTCATCTAATTTAGTACAATTTTTAATCTAATTAACTACAATGTGGAAAGTGCCGCATGATGAGACACAAAGCATTTACACTATCAAAAGCGCCTCGTTCGGTTGATATCGTTGAATTTTGGGGCGGTAAAATCGCCACTTGAGCTTTTCCAGTTTCGCGAATCAACATTATTCAATGAATAGCACTCTCACTACTAAACACACACTTGCCACAACTGCACTATCACTAAAAATAACTGTTTCGGCCAAACTTTAAACCATACGTACCAAACAACACATTGAAATTAGACTTTTTTGGGAGTAGCACTTAGACACCGCATCGTCAGAAATTGTCATCTGTCATTTTGGCAGTATCGTAAAATCTGTATTTCTGGCCGAAAATCTTTAATCTTCATATACAGAATCTGGGTCCCATATTCATCCGAAAAATCTGTAAAATATAAAAAAGGGTATATGTGGCTACCCTGGCGGTGATATTTATCACGACATCAAATTTATGATGGTGCTCACCACATGATTAGGATGAGGCTCATCTGACTCTATGTTGCGTATATTTTTGCTCTGGTTCGGGTACGGGTGCCGATTTTTTCATTTTCAACGGATACTGGTCGGGTTCGGCTTAAAAAATTTGGTCGGGTTTCGGGACTTTTTTCGAGTTCGGTTCGGGTACGGGTAAACATTTTGTCGTGAATACGACCTACTTTACTGTGGGGTGCCTTTTCAAAATTTACCCTCTGAGAGAGTGATAAATTTTTGATCGTGAATATTTCTTGTTGTATCTAACGAATCAACATAATTTTATAATCTAACTACCAATAGAATCGAAATTTTTCAACTTAAACGTGTATAGCAACAGCATTGAAGTATTTCAATAGTACACTATTGAAAACCCTGTCTTATTTGACCCATGTCAACACCAGCCAATTAGAACGCGTTCTGAGGAAGAGAACAAAATATCTGCTGCTGTACAACAAATCGCTCGAGAAAAATGTTCCGAACAGTGTTTAATATCGTAGTGAGTTCCACAATTTGGTCCTTCTGAAAGGCAGGAATGAATCCCGTACTGCATCCTGATAGTTTCTTTCAATGAAATGCAAATCCGAAATGAAATATCGACATTAAAATTCTGTATGCGTCTATTTTTATAGCCGTTAGGACCGCCCATTAGAGAAAAAGCTACAAACGAAATCAGGTAAAAACAAATTTTTCAACAAAAATTTAATCAGTTTAGATTCTATCGCCACTAATGATGTCGGAAATTTCGAATTACTCGATTATTTAATAATCGAGTATAATTTTGAAAAAATCGATTGAAATTTATTCAATTATGTGGGTTATTAATCGGTTACTCGATTATTCATTCGATTATTACTATGGGATTTTTTTTTTAATTATTGGATATAGCTCGATAATCGAATATTAGTTTTAAGCTAATCGATTAAATATTACTCGATTATCTAGGTAATTAATCGATTACTCGATTAATCGATCGATATTACGACATCACTAATCGCCACTGCAAGCAGATGTATTTTGTGTCGTTTGCAAAGCTTGTTTCGCTTCCGACAAGAGCGATTACGTCACAGCTGCCAGCCATTTGCATTGGTGAAAAAACAACGGTGGAAAGCATTACACAAAATCAGCCGTTCTAATGACTCTAAAAGTTTTCTAAAGAACTATTAGGATTTGTTGTTCGCAAATCGAAAGGAAATATCCTCAGTTTAGTGCAAATCTAGAACTGTTTGATTGGATTTTTGCACTTTTCGCTGTGTGAAATTCACAGTAATCTAGATCAAGTGAAGCCTTCTTTGTTTTTTCGAAAAATGTGGAAAAGGGGAATGCTTGAATAATTCATACAATTGATCAACTAATTGATATTCGGAAGTGTTAAGCAACATTTCAGTTGTTTTCGTATTCACGACATCCAGTTATGTCTCTGACATTACCCACCGGCCTTTTTTCAGATTTAAAACACATTTTCTACATATAAAATATCCAACCTCAACGTTTTTTTTTTTGTGACCTAAAACTTTGGGGAGGTTTTACAGCTGAAAATCGCAGATTTTTTTTTCGTGGAAAATCGTAGTTTTGACCACAAAAAAATCAAAAAATAAAAAAAAACATATCAAATAAAAACGTTAAGGTGTATAAAAACATCTACTACATACTACTACTACTATGTTACTTGGATTCTTTGATTTCTGATAATTTTTCGCTGAGATGTAGTGGACATCGCGAATCATGATTTCTAAAACATGTCCTCGAAAATACATTATTATCATTGGCATCATTACCAAAAAGCCATCTTTTAATTTGAAATAACATTAATGTTCGCACCCGCATCTAAATCAATTATATTATATTATATCATATTATATTACATTATATTATACTATATTATATTATATTATATTGTATTATATTATATTATATTATATTATATTATATTATATTATATTATATTATATTATATTATATTATATTATATTATATTATATTATATTATATTATATTATATTATATTATATTATATTATATTATATTATATTATATTATATTATATTATATTATATTATATTATATTATATTATATTATATTATATTATATTATATTATATTATATTATATTATATTATATTATATTATATTATATTATATTATATTATATTATATTATATTATATTATATTATATTATATTATACTATATTATATTATGTTATATTATGTTCAATTATACCGACAACGGGGAGGGGCTGGGAATGAATCAGGGTATCTTACAAATGTATGACTAGATGAAGGAGTGTATTGTCAACCTGATTTACATGAGGGAAGCTGTGTGTTTTCCCCCGAAGGTTTGAAAAGACGCACTCTTCTAACAAACAAACCATCAGACAGGTTTAAACTGGTACAGCGAAACTCTTTATTATACAGTCGGATGTTCTTGCTGGAAGGCACCGGGTCTTCAAAACCCATTTTGGTCGTAATAGGACATCTATCTGATGATCAAATTCGATCTACTGTAAGTCTACCTGCATCCACTAGCAATGCCTTGAACTGATGGTGGCTTCACACATCCATACAGTAGCCACTATTCACAATCAATAGCTTCCGAGAGGTGGCAGTTAAAATCTTTCCTCGCTGCTGCTTGAACACGAAGCCCCACCCGGGAGGTGATAAATACTAGCTGTTGCTGTCGACGGTCCTTCAGTAGCACCTCGGCCTGCAACCACAACTTTACGATTTCATATTTCGAATAGGAGTGTGCCGCAACGGGAGAAACATGTTCGGTGTTTTAATCACATTTATCACAGCAGCGCTGGCTACTTATTATTATCGTTTTCGACGGTCTCGTAGGCGTCTGTACGAGTTGGCAGCTAAACTGCCTGGGCCGTTCGATTTACCTCTAATTGGTAGCATTCATATAGGTTTCGGAAGAGGTGCTACGGAAGTAATGGAATATCTGCTTCCGAAACTTGACACAGTACCAACGCCGATGCGAGCATGGGCCGGACCGTTTCTATTTGTGATTGCCGATAAACCAGAACATCTGGCTGTTGTCTTGAACTCACAGGATTGCATCAAACGATCTTACGTATATGACTTTTTCCGGACCGAGCAGGGACTCTTCAACGCCGAACCCGAACTGTGGAGGAAGCTAAGAAAGCATCTGACTCCATCGTTTGCGATCCCCAGTGTAAAAAGTTTTATTCCGTCCTTTAACCAAAAAGCTGATTTACTAGTGAAAAATCTGGAGTGTTTGGTTGGCCAGGCACCGTTTGACATGTTCTACAAGGTTGGCGAATATGCTCTCGGGACGATTGCTGTCAATAGTTTAGGGTTGGATTTAGACAACGAAACTAGTGACTTTAAGCAACGTTATATGGAGAATGCCGAGAAGTAAGTATCCAAAAAACAAATCTGTACTAATCCACTGATTCTGGATACACTTCGATGTTGCGATTAATATATCATGTATTTTCGGTGGTAAAACACGTCATCCGCTTCAATTATAATATTTTGCTATTGCTTCATAATTTGCATTAACCATTGGAATAATTCATCCAGCAATTAGTGTATATTACCGGTTACACCGTTACGTATATTCCACGGTAATCGATTAAGCAAAAATCTTGCTTGCGTATAGACCAATTAAGCGGTTGATTATACAGCACGGACTCTGGGAGTTTCTAACAGCATGGACTTAGAGTGGTTCAAATTTAAATATTACTCTAAGATACACCGGTGAAAATGAGAATGCTGCCGGTTTTAACTGTACACATCTAAGAATGTAACTTCAAACCCGGGTGAGTAATGACAATCGGAACGAAGTAACTACGATTAAAAAATGTAAATTGAAATATTTTAACATCAAGCAAGTAATATCGAACGGACTGCAGAACAATTCTTATCTTTTATACCTCTATTGACAGCACGAAAGCTTGAAATTAGCGCACGCATATCTGAAGGTTAGATTTGTAACCAAATCTATTCCATCAAGCATTGCCACAACTGAAATGAACGGTATTTTACAGACACAGACAAATAGAATATGTACGTTTGAGGATAAGAAAAACAGTTTATATAAATCAAACCAAAATCTGAATGGCGGATGTATCGAACAAACTCCGAAGCTAAGTTGAAAAATACTTGTCTTCTCTTTCACACGATATCGTCCGAAGTAGAACTCTGAAACGTGCAAATATTAAATCGTACTGATCAAGATACTTGTCTCAAGAGCGTGAACCACAATTGCTATAAAAATGTTAAATATTTAGCAACACATAAACCTACAAACACAGATTTTTTTTATTTTTTCTTCTTCCGGCGTTTCGGTGCTTATTGGACCTTTTTCAAGGAATAGACAATTATGGTGTCCTTGCTAACTTTTCATCCGTTTATCAGACTTCTAACATTTATTCAAACGATTCGAAAAACAGACCCTATCGGTGTCCTTGCACAACTTAATGAAAATATTCGTTTACTAATGGCATCTGTGAGTCGTGCATGTCGTGCGTGTATTTTCATGTATTTTAGAGGTTCATGCACTTCTCTGTTCAAGAGTAGAGGCCGTGTCCATAGTACCAATTTTCTCCCTCCGGACATGACCAACCTAGATACCGTTTTGAATCCGGAGGGGGAAAATATCTTTACCAAGAACAGATCCACTGAGTTCTTGTTTCCATGTTGTAAAAGGCGACAATCACAGGAGTTTCTTTTTTACTTCATTATCAGATTTTTTCAACATTTCACATCTGTTTACTTTCCTCACCTATCAGCCTAGTCCTGTGGTGTTCTTTATTGTATCCGGCAAACGTCTCCATGTAGCTCGATCCATAGCCGCTCTTCGTCAGCCACTCAAGGGCAGGGATGCCAGGTCATTTTTTCAAAAACCTGTGATCAAGCCAAAAACCTGTCTGTGAAAATCTGTACCCGTTTTCCGTACCATAATAGCAGATAAAAATCAGTTTGGTGAGCAAAAAAAAGGTCTCACTACCAACACGCTCTGTACCTTTTTCCTCAACCGCACTGTACTTTTTGGTGCTAAACTGTGCTCGATTTCAAAAATCTGTGAAAATCTGTATCATTTTTTAAATCTGTGCAGAAAACTGAAAATCTGTTAAACACAGATTAATCTGTGAACCTGGCATCCCTGGTCAAGGGCACTCGATCCCCCCTGCTCGCTGTGTTCCTTTTTTTCTTGTGCCTACCGGATCAGATTTATAGCTGCCGGCGTGTGTATGTTTTGGAATCCCGGATAAAATCCATTTGGTTGCCGCCGATATTCCTCGCCGAGTTTTTCGCACCGTCGGCGCTGGAGTCTCGGACGGTCCCTTCGCGGTATAGTGCGAACAGGCTATTAAGAACCACTGGGTTCAGATTCAAGAACCACTGAGCTTCAAAATCACTAGGCTGCCAGCATCCTAATGACTTTGGCAGGCCTTAGAAGGCATCTAATTATAGCTCCGTACAATAGGCGGTCATTCAAGCAGCTGTTGCGATTCGGGGTTCATACGCGGTCTCCACGTTCCGTCTGATCCTCTGTCAACATAGTCCAGGTCTCGTGACCATGGAGAACAACCGGTATAAAGAGCTTTTTATAGATGATGGCGTATTTTATTAGATTTATACGAGGATTATTTGAGCTCAAAGTACGCACAAATACATGTACTCATCAACCACCTCGATATCGTCACCGTCTATCAATATTCGTGGTCTGAGACAAAGTGTTTTTTTTCTTTAGAGTCTCTTCCTCTCATGTATTTTGTTTTCGACGCATTTAAAGCTAGTCCGATATACCTAGCCCTAGCTTTAAGTCCGATGTACCTTTCCATCAGCTTCTCAAGGTTACGTATCGTAACATCAACGTCCCCATCGCAGCCTTATAGCTGTAGTGGCTTTCGGAAGATCGTATCAATCCTCGCTCTTGGAATTATACCCACCAGAGCAATATTAAACAAGAGACAAAAGAGTCTACCACCTTGCCGTAGCCCTTTTCGGGATTCGAAGGGACTCGAGAGCGTCCCAGATACTCGGAAGTAGCACATCACTCTATCCATCGTTGCTTTGACCAATCGCGTCAGTTAATCCGGAAAATCGAATTCGTGCATAATCTGCCATTCATTTTGAAGTCAATGAATAGGTAATATGAATATGCGTGGATACATTGTATTCACGAAACTTTTTTCACTTTATGATATCAAATGATATAATAAATAGAAAAATTTACGTCGTTTATTAATAAATATTTAAACTTTGTATTGGGGTATTTCCTTTCACTGAAAGTATAAATAAAATTATACAGAAGCAAATTTTACAAAAAATCTGAAACTAGAATTTTTTGCAAGATTTTTTATCATTGTCGGAAAATTACTATCGAACTGTCAAAAATAACCATACTTCCGAGCAGGGTTATTTTTGACAACGACTAAATAACTGCTCGACTGTCAAATTTTCACTAGAAGTTAAAATAACTCGCGAGATGGTCCACAGCCTAAATCGGTGTTACGCGCATAACTATAGCGACGATAACTGCATGTCTCTATAAATTACAGCCACATATATGGATGCCCTCAAATACCGTGCGCACCTTATAGTAGAGCAATTCCAGAAATGCCTAGCAGATCATCAGACTCGACCTTCTCCGATTTGAATGAAACTTTGCACATGGCTTCAGTATGGCAAACCATAAGTTTTGAATCGATGGATGGCGTTCAGGAAGAAGTTGTAGGGAATCGATTGAAGGGGAAGGATTGAAGGAAAATGGTAAGGTTTGAACTAGGAGGATGGGGAAAATTGACGACACAAAAAAGCAGAAGTAAATTCTGCGCCCCTAAGGGATGCTGAACAATCTGCTGGGGATCACATTTAGTGGAAGTAGAAGTAAATTCTGTGAAGTAATTCCCGATCAGTCTGCTGTAAAACTTATTTAGGTTTGTTACTATGTGCGTTCTTTCTGATGAACGATGCACAGTTAATAAAATCTCCAGCCCCCGAGAGGATTTAGAGATTTTACAGAAGCGACCACATTCTGCACTCCCGGAAGAATGCAGAACGATTCGCAGTATGTACGAGCAGAAGTAAATTCGGTACCCCATAAAGGATGCCAAACAATCTGCTAAACCCTATTTAAGGTGAATACAGAAAGGATTCATTCACTCCAGAAAGAACGATTAACCCTTCTGACTAAAGCTCCTTATCACATTGGGTGAGAAACGAGAGAATATCCTTTTACTGGCATGTTTGGATGCAGCCCAAGACGAATCTTGTGCTTTATCCAACTAGTTGAAAGTGGTAAAGCTGATTCCGGACCAACATAATCATTCGTTGCACCAGCTCTAGCCAACTCATCAGCCCATTCATTTCCAGTAATACCAGAATGGCCGAGTACCCATAAGAAGTAAACAGCATTTGAAATGCTGACGTCTTCAATTTGAGTTCGACATGCGATCACTAGATTCGACCGTGAATCATTCGAACTGAGTGCTTTTAAGGGTGCCTGACTGTCGGAACAAAAATAAATTCGTTTACCACAGATCCTCTGCTGAAGTGCCGATTGTATTCCACACAGAATCGCGTAGATTTCTGCTTGGAACACAGTACAGTATCTACCAAGTGAATGAGACTGCTCTAGCCTCATTTCACGACCGTAGACACCAGCACCAGCACTACCATTCAAAAGAAAACCGTCCGTATAACAAACTATGTGTTCATCAAGTTATTGTTCCAAATAACCAGTCAACCATTCCTCACGAAGAGGATAGCTCACATTGAATGTTTTGAAACTGCATGTGAGAGTTAGGTCACTAGGAGCGAGTAAATACTCATCCCAGGTAACTATTTGAGACCACAAGCGAGTGTAGCTAGTAGCATAGTCTATAGGGTTACTGTTCCAAAGCCCTGTAACCTTACGACGGTATGCACAAGATAATGCTTCTTGTTTTAGGAACACATGTAGTGGTTTAATGCACAGTAGCGCGGAGATGATTTAGCTTTGACTGAACTGTCGCGACTTCTCCTTTCTGCCACCATACAAGACATCCATATGCTAAAATTGGTCTAATAATAGTTGTGTAGATCCAATGAATGTATCTGGGTTTGAGTTCCCATGATTTTCCTAAAGCTCGTCTGCATTGGCCGAAAGCCATGCAAGCTCTTTTATACCGTTTTCGTTTTTGAACCTAAACGCGGGCTACTCTGACTCCGAGTAAAACGAACACGTGGTACGCGCCCTAAACAACAACTCATGAAAAAAAAAGAAAAAATAAACAATCTCGGCTGGATGCGTGGTGCGACCCGAGAAAATTTTCGGAGCGAAACTACGCGATTGGAGTCCGATCTAGAGCGACCTCAGGTTGCTAAAACAAACATATCAAACGTTGTTTGGGCGACTCTGGGTCAGCTTTCGAGCTGCTCTGATCAATAAACGAAAACGGTATTAATCCTGAAGTCAATGTGAGCAGACCAATTCAGTTTTGAATCAAGAATAACCCCGACGTACATAACTTGATCGACCACAGTGACCTCTGAGCCGAAGAACTATAACGGACGAGCTCCTGTGATTATCCTACGATGAATGAAAAGCACTATTGCTGTTTTCCCGGATTTACAGATAATCCTACCTGACAACACCATTGTTCAACAGATCGCAGGGCTTGCTACATTAAATCAAAGAGAGTGGTAATGCTTATACCGGTCATCAATATATGATAATAATAATGATAAGTCGGAAATCCAAGGTTATTAAGTTTCCTTAACAAACCATCAGCGACTAGATTCCATAAAAGTGGGGATAGTACAGCACCTTGAGGATACCCACAGACACTAAGCTTTGTAATCTCTGCTTGCCGAAGCGATGAACAAAATAGTCGATTGCTAAGCATTGCGTGTATCCAGTAAGGAAAAAAACCCAAGATGTTCCGTTCACGACTGCAATGTTTAACCTCCTGCAGCCATTCAGTCCTCGGCACGGAAATACACCTTGACTTAGGAGTTCCTATTTTTGTGGCTTTTTTCGACATGGAACTGGAAACCAGTGGATCAATTCTTGGTAGAAAATAATTCCGCCGGATACCACACGGCTTACCTGTTTGGTGGACTTATACCACCGGTACAGGTGGACCGCAGCATTATTCTAAGCCAGTTGGGAAACCGCTACCGACACTACACGGCTATCTAGGCTGCTCAGAGATGGAAGTTGACATTGATGGAAAACTTCCATGGATGGTCGAACAGCCGAAAAAATGCATTTTTAACGACAGCAGTCGTAATCGTAGCATGAGGAACAAACGATGAACGGAGTGGAACATTGCTGGTGGCCAAGAGAATATCCTGCGTAGACAAAGTTTCTTTGGATAAAACACTGCTAAAGTAGCTGCGGAATAGTTCACAAACACCAGAAGGAGTTGAAGCATCCAGTTCACCATAAAACATATGAGTTGGTAATCCCTATTCATTCTTCTGATCGTTGACATAGTTCCAAAACCTGTTTTAATCCACCTAGTGGTGTAGTGATGCCTTTCTCATGTACATATAATATTGTGTATATTTGGAAGAAACCAAGAGATTGTTTGTGCATAAAATACAGAATAAAACAGTGCTTTGATTGCGTAAGTCATCCTTAAGAAAACGGAGTGGGTTCACTATTATATGCACTTCCGGCACCGGAACCCGAGAACCGGTATAATCAAAGCCGGTTCGTACGGCCACCAACTAACATGACACACAAATTCTTCTCGTACGCACTCTGAATTACGATTTTAATATTTGTTGCATCCGAAAATATTTTAAGTGACGGTGTACAATATTGAACACACTTTACCCTATAACTTCAGAACCGGAAGTCGGATCCGGATGAAATTCAGAAATTCCGTATGGTACCGGAAGACCTATCATTTGAATCTAAGTTTGTGGAAATCGGTCAAACCATCGCTGAGAAAAGTGAGTGAGATCCATTTTGGTATATATGACCACTATTTCCGGTACTTCCGGAACCGGGAACCAGGATAGCCGAAATTGGTTTGTTTAGTTGCCTACTGATAATGACTATCAATTTGTGGAGTTTTGAGACCAGTTTAGGACATTTTTTACGTTTTTTGTTTCGCCGGTTTAAGTACAATATTGAACACACTTTACCCTATAACTCCGGAACCGGAAGTCGGATCCGGATGAAATTCAGGAACTCCGTATGATACCAGAAGGCCTTTCATTTGAATCTAAGTTTGTGGAAATCGGTCAAACCATCGCTGAGAAAAGTGAGTGAAATCCATTTTGGTATATATGACCACTATTTCCGGTACTTCCGGAACCGGATACCGGGAACCAGGATAGCCGGAATCGGTTTGTTTAGTTGCCTACTGAAAATGACTATCGATTTGTGTAGTTTTGAGACCAGTTTAGGAAATTTTTTACGCTTCTTGTTCCGCCGGTTTAAGTGACGGTGTACAAAATTGAACACACTTTACCCTATAACTCCGGAACCGGAAGTCGGATCCGGATGAAATTCAGGAATTCCGTATGGGACCATGAGACCTTTCATTTGAATCTAAGTTTGTCAAAATCGGTTCAGCCATCTCCGAGAAAACCTAGTGAGATTATTTGACACACACACATACACACACTCACACACACACATACTCACACACACACACACACACACACACACACACACACACACACACACACACACACACACACACACACACACACACACACACACACACACACACACACACACACACACACACATACACACACATACATACACACACACACACACACACACACACACACACACACACACACACACACACACACACACATCGGTCTAAGAAAAGCAGTGTTCAATATCTATCTAATGGGCTACTTGAATTACAACGTTTTACAACGAGCGTTTATTTATGCACGATTATATTTCTTTTTCATTGAAATGCATTATAGAAAATCCATCAAGAGATGAGTAACAAAATTGATTTTCCGTTCCAGGATGTTCACTATCATGTGGTCACGCATGTACAAGGCTTGGTTGCAGCCTGAATTATTCTACAAGCTGACTTCCACCTATCGCGAAGAAATGGAGCGTCTTCGAATGTTCCGAGGACTGACGGAAAAGGTTAGTCTCTTGGTACAACATGATCCCTGTCTAACCTCAACTTGTCAACTAGGTACTATCGATGCGTGAGGAAGCCAAGAAACAACTTTCCACTACAAAGGTAAACGCCGAACGAGATGAGAATAACGCCCGTCGTCCTCAGCTTTTCATCGACAAACTGGAAAACATTTCCAACGAAACGGGCATTTTGGACGAGGAAGGTGTGAAACAGAACTTGGACACCTTTATTTTCGCCTGTAATGATACGACATCATCCGTTGTGTCAACGACTATACTTATGCTGGCTATACATCAAGACATTCAGGAACGCCTGTACCAAGAGATTATAAGTGTTGTTCCCGGCTCATACATTGATTACGAAGATATGTCCAAACTAGACTATCTGGAAATGGTAATAAAAGAAGCAATGAGGCTATTCCCTGTAGCGGCCGCCGTTGCACGCACGGCTGAAAAGGAAATTCAGATTGGCGAGTTTATCATTCCAGCCAACGCACAGATTTTGGTACCGGTTATCAAGATACATCGAAACAAGCGTGTATGGGGTGAACGAGCTAATGAGTTCGACCCTGAAAATTTCTCTCCGGAGAAATGTGCGATGAGACATCCATACGCGTACTTAAGTTTCAGCGGAGGAATTCGGAACTGCATAGGCGTAAAATATGCATACATAACAATGAAAATCGTGCTTATCAAACTCATCAAGAGCTACCGGTTTTCCACCGACCTGAAGCTGACTGATCTTAAGTTGCATCTATCGATCTTGCTGCGTATTGCCAACGGATACATGATGAGGTTAGAACGACGAGAAACCAAAGAGTCACACACTTAACTGGTCAGCATCGTTTAATCAACACTAAGTGGATAGATACGTATGCTATTTTTTACGTTAATTAGCAACAAAACTGACTGCTGTTAGTCATGATAACAGGTCACAGGTTAAATGTAATGTGTGTGGGAAGCATGTAACGTTCTGATGATTATGGCGTTACGCTACAACTGAGCGCACATTTGTTGTAACCATGAACTGGCAGCCAACTCGATTAGGTCCTCGGCAACAATACAAATTAGTTACAAAAACAATCTAGATGTAAGTAATCAATGTTTTAGCAGTAATAGTAATGTAATATTGCTACCAGTGACAGCAGAAATGCTTAAATGCTCCAAAATGGTATGTATGAAGTTACCTGCGGATTTCCAATACCACACAGTAGGCGTTGAAAAAAGTTACCCTGGTGGCACGATTGTCATTTGCATACAATTGGCTTGAAGCCGAAAATTTGAGTTCTTTGGTTCTAGTTCGCTGTCAAATGATGTGTTTAAGCAGTGTTCACACGTTCACATTTTCTTCATGCGGTTGCACCAACATAAGGAAACGATTTCGATGGAATATAATCAAACTATAATAACCACAATTTCTTTTTCTTATTCAAAAAGAGGTCAAATTACTTGTTTTATAGAGAATTAGAGTTATATTTATATTGGGTTTGAATAAATTAACTTTCGACACCAGTGTGGTTTGATTGTATGGTATGAGCATAGCTCAACATATTGTTGACAACAATGCCACCAAAACAAAATGCGTCGGTTTCAGGAACCAGCTTCCAGGGGGGGGTGGAAAAAGTACACCAACTTCACACACATAGCGCTGTCATTGTTTCCGTACGGTAGGAAATCTAGGTATACTTGATTTATGGTTTTAGTCGATGTCACTAAAACGAACCTCATTATAACTTTAACTAAATAAAGTGTAGAATCGTACTACTAATTGACAAATCAGGAAAAACTATTTCTTTAATACAAAAGACTTAAGAAGCTAACAATTACATTTTAAAATAAAGCGACACACGTGATGGTTCTCATGTCCTGCCCTGGGTCAGTTTCAACGACATTATACAGGGTCCGCCATGTAACTTTTTTTTAAAACATGCAATAAAACACAAACGGTTCATCAGATTTCAAAATTAATTTTTTCATGTTAAAGTACAATCCTTCCGGTTAGTTGTGGAATATAATTTGATTCCAGTTTTTAGTCAGTTTTTAGTCGGTCCAGTTTTTAGTACATTTTTGATTGCATGAAACTTTATTTCAGCTATGGCTGCACGAATGTTGTCCTTCAAGGCTTGAATTATCTTAACACTTATCTTTGACAGCCCCCCAAAGATATTAGTCTAACGACGTCAAATCACAGCTCCGAGGCGGCCAAACGACATCCGAATTTCGACTGATAATTCGATCTTCGAAGACTGTGCGCAGAAGATCGATCGTAGCGTTGACTGTGTGGCACGGAGCGCCGTCTTGTTGGAACCAAATGGTGTCCAAGTCTTCCTCTTCAAGTAACGGGAAGAACCAATCGCTAATCATGGCGCGGTAGCGCTCGCCATTGACCGTGGCGGCGGCTCCTGCCTCATTTTCGAAGAAAAATGGCCCAATGATCAGGGCTTGCATATTGAAGCAACGAATATGAACGAAAGGGTTTCACCATCTGTGCTATTCACACACATTCGTATGTCAGGTAGAATTCACAGCGCAACTCAAGCCAGGAGAGCTGCTTCGTTCGTTCATTAGTTCATGAATATGCCCGCTTGCTGAGACCTATGCTTCATGAGGTTAGCATTTGATGAATGGTTCTCATATTGTAGATGCCTATGAGGAAACTAGTTTCATAACTTTTAGTTCCGATGAATATTAATTTAAAGAACATTGCTTTTAGTGTTTCTAGGATATATACACAGTGTAAACTGCCAAGAAACAAATTGATCGTTTTGAAAATGGGCTCAAATGCAAAATTTCTGCTATAAAATGTTTAAAGTCTGTTTGAAATGTGATCAAATTTGGTCTTGGAATGCGAACATTATGTTAAAAATGATTTCTGTAAACCTACTTTTTAAAAATAAACCGTAAACATTGCCTATATGACGTTGCTTCGCGTCTTGTAGCACACCGTGAGGCAAGGTCTTCTTTCTCGTACAATACTAACGAGAGTGAACCCTTCATTTCATTACATTGTCATGGATTGCTTAGTTCATGTGTTAACTGAGAATGAGAGCACAGACAATTTACTTGGCAAGGGGAATTGGTCTGCTCAGTAGCATATACTCTCACGCATCCAGTTTCTCTCTAATATAGGTCTCTCATTCAGCTATGTCAAGCAAAGTGTTCACAGCAGATATTTTTTGTTGCTTCGTTCGTTTGAGGATTGACAATACAAGCCCTGCCAATGATGCCGCCAGACCAAAATCCGCACCAAACCGTCACTCTCTGAGGATGCATCGACATCTTCATGATAACGTGCGAGTTTTCCGTCCCCCAGATGCGACAATTTTGCTTATTAACATATAAACATTTTCATCTATATGCCTCATCCGAGAGGATGATTTTTTTGGCACACATTCCGCAACATTACCATGATTTTCAAAGTAAAGCTGCACTATTTTCACACGTTCCTCAAGCGTTTACACAACCATTTTCGTTCAGCGGAAGGATAAACTAAGTTTCTGTCAAATCAGAAGTGACATTAAGGTTACCAATGTCGAAATAATTGCTAGTTCAAAAAAGAAAAAAGGCGGGTGGGTAATGTCAAAGACATAACTGGATGTCGTGAATACGAAAACAACTGACATGTTCTTAACACTTCCGAATGTCAATTAGTTGATCAATTGTATGAATTATGCAAGCATTCCCCTTTTTCACATTTTTCGCAAAAACAAAGAAAGCTTCACTTGATCTCGATTACTGTGAATTTCACACAGCGAAAAGTGCACAAATCTAACCAAACTGTTCTAGATTTGCACTAAACTGAGGATATTTCCCTTCGATTTGCGAACAACAAATCCTAATAGTTCTTTAGAAAACATTTAGAGCCATTAGAACGGCTGATTTTGTGTGATGCTCTCCACCGTTGTCCTCTTTTCGTTGTTTTTTCACCAATGCAAATGACTGGCAACTGTGACGTAATCGCTCTTGTCGGAAGCGAAACTAGCTTTGCAAACGACCCTAAATACATCTGCTCGCAGTGGCGATAGAATCCAAACTGATCCAATTTTTTGTTGAGAGGTTTGTTTTAACCTGATTTCGTTTATAGCTATTTCAGTAATGGGCGATCCTAACGGCTATAAAAATAGCCGCATATAGAATTTAAATTTCGATTATTTCATTTCGGATTTGCATTTCATTGAAAAAAAAACTATCCGGATGCTGTACGGGATTCATTCCTGCCTTTCAGAAGGACCAAATTGACCAAACACTGTTCGGAACATTTTCCCGAACGATTTGTTGTACAGCAGCAGATATTTAGTTCTCTTCCTCAGAACGCGTTCTGATTGGCTGGTGTTGACATGGGTCAAATGAGACAGGTTTTTCAATAGTGTACCATTAAAATACTTCAATGCTTTTTCATTACATGCTTAAGTTGAAAAATTTCGATTCTATTGGTAGTTAGATTATATAAATCCTTTCACAGATCACTGAGTTATGAGCTTTCAAAATACGACAAAGGCAAACGCGCCTTATGAATTATCCTCTTTGATACTCGTTTATACCAAACATTTCAGAAAAGTTTAATTTTGAACTATTTGAGATTATGTCACACAACTGAATATTTTATCATAGAATTGTGATCCTATTTCCGATGGCATGTAGCAAAAATTATGTTGATTCGGTAGATACAACAAGAGATATTCACGATCAAAAACTTATCACTCTCTCAGAGGGTAAATTTTGAAAAGGCACCCCATAGTAAAGTAAGTCGTATTCACGACAAAAAAAGTTATATGGCGAACCCTGTATTGATTCTGTTCTAGGGGTATGCTTTTCGATTTTGAAAGAAGAGATATTCGTTTAAATGTGTTTCAGATGTGCAAAGAAAAAATAGTTAAAATAATCAAATTTGGGTTTCACACAACAAACTATTTTATTGAAACAGTGACAATAAAACCTGGTTTGATATTGAAAATATTGTTGCTTGAAACTACAAAACAAGGTAATTAATATTTCCCTGAGTATTAGTTCGTTTTAATCAATATTTCTATAAACACAACAAATACTGTACTTGTGCATTGCTGTCAAATTCTTGACAAACAATTTCTCTGTTAATTTAATTAGAAATCCCAGTATAAAATGAACGAACTGTTGATAATATTATTATTTGTAGTACTTTCAATTTATATTTTCTTTAGTTCAAATAAACGAATAAGATAGTAACTTAAACTTATTAGTTATTTCAACTTACGCTTTTCAATGTTAAAATCATAAATTTTTGTTTGTTTTTAATAAAAATAAATGGGTTGATCCAAACTTATTTCCAAGGACATTTTTCAAACTACTTTTATTTTAATTTATATCCATTTTTGCCTTCCTGTGCATGTGTGTGTATGTGTGTTTATGTATGTATGTGTGTATGTGACAAATAATGTCACTAACTTTTCTCGTATATTGCTGAACCGATTTTAACAAAATTAGATTCAAATGAAAGATCTTATGGTTCCATATAAAGTTCCTTAATTTCATTTGGATCCGACTTCCGGTTCCGGAATTACAGAGTGATTTGCACCAAAAATGTAAAAATAATGTGATTCACTTTTCTCGAAGAAGACTGAACCGATTTTCACGAATTAAGCAGGAACAAAAGTGAATATTATTCGGATTCCATCAGATCACTTGAGTCGTCATTTTATTTTTATTTTCTTATTGTTTTGTTTTGGAATTTTTTCCGCATTATTTGTTTATTTGTTAAAATTATTCATCTGACAAATAATAGTTTGAATGAAGGGAAAAAGGTACAAACGGTCAATTTAAAAAAAAGAAACACTTGATAAGTTTTATGCAAACTTATGCGATGGTTCCCCAAATTCGAATAGATGCTCAACTTTGGAAAATTCTCGGATGCATGCTGTTATCGGTTCATGGTGTCTGAATGTAGTACGATGGAACCTGGGTTGAAAAACCAAAGGGTCAAGATCTCAGAGATTACTGGACCGATTTTGATCGACTACTAGTCGCAAATGAAAGGTCTCTCCGTCACACTGAACGTTAATAAATGGTTTTGAGATCGGATGTTTACTTTTTGAGTTATACAAAGTTTTTTGACAATATCTGTCACAATTGACCTTGAAAACAGAATATGTTCTTAGACTTAGATTTCGCACAGTAGTAGCTATCCAACAAGTCATATATTGTTAAAATCCGTCAATTTTCAACGGAGATATCGATATTTTTGTATAAACGACTTTTCGCCCTATTCCAGTAGTAGAAGTTTCACGCGCTTGATGATAAAGCGATGTTTCAGAGCAAAGTGAAACACGATTGTCAATACTGTTTTATGCTATTGTTTCTTAGCATCCAAAAGACTATGCACATCACCCTTTTTCATGACGTTTCGATTTTAGTACGGTTCTTTTTGGCAACATAACAGTTCAACATAAACTGAACTGTTATGTACTGACGAGTCCTAGACGAAACATAAAGTATATAAATCGGTTATGTGTCCTATACACAAAAAAGGTTAACCCCTGAATGACCATCACCTGAATCGGCCAGTATAAGCCGAAAATCGTTTTCGTTCGGCACGACAGTAAAGGCGTTGCGTTTCGGTGTAAATAAAAAAGTGTACTGATGAGTGGAAGACTGAACATAAAGTATATAGGTCAAGCCTTTTTTTTGGCTTATCGCCCAAGCCAAGTCCGGCTCTAATATAAACTTTTTCAAACCAAACTTTTTTTTGTCGTGAATACGACTTACTTTACTATGGGGCGCCTTTTCAAAATTTACCCTCTGAGAGAGTGATAAGTTTTTGATCGTGAATATCTCATGTTATATCTAATGAATCAAAATAATTCTTGCTACACGCCATCGGAAATATGATCACAATTTCATAATAAAATTTTCAGTTCTGTGACATATTCTCAAATAGTTCAAAATTGAACTTTTCTGAAATGTTTGGTATATACGAGTATCAAAGAAGATAATTCATAAGGCGCGTTTGCCTTTCTCGTATTTTGAAAGCTCATAGCTCAGTGATCTGTAGAAGGATTTATATAATGATTTATATAATCTAACTACCAATAGAATCGAAAATTTTTAACTTGAAAGTGTATTGCAACAACATTGAAGTTTTTCAATAGTACACTATTGAAAAACCTGTTTGATTTAACCCATGAAAGCACCAGCCAATCAGAACGCGAGATGTCTGTTTATTTTGTTTATTTTTTATTTTATTTTGTTTATTTTGGGAGCAGGGAAAAGCCCGATGGAGATGAAATTTGGCAATCTCTCTCTCCAGCAGGCATAAAACCTCCTCATCTTTCGTATCAACAGATTACAATGATCCAACAGATACAATAAGGCTTAAAACTAACAATAAAAACTAATAAATAAAATTAAACCTATAACCCTATATCTAGTTGATGACACCAAGCACTACAGGGCAGCTTGCTTCAACTGGCGGAGAAAAAGGGATAGGTAAATGGATGATGAAGGTAGGTGGAGGGGGTGGAAAGTAAGCGTGGTCGAACAACGGGGTTAGAATCGGCATGTAGATCTAATTAGTAATCGAAAAGATGGTGGAAGACGGAGAGAAAGACGGGGTTAGAATTGGCAAATAGATCTAATTAGTGATCGAAAAGATGGTGGAAGACGGAGGAAGACGGAGGAAAGAAGGAAGTGCGACCGGGTTAGTATTTGCAAGCGAATCTGATTAGTTTCCAATAGAAATAAAGAAGACGAAGAAAATGAAAAGGGAAGCGAAACGGTTAGTATCATCGAGCGAATCTGATTAGTTTCCAACGGTGATGGGAGAAATTTTTGTATTTTTGTTCAACCATCATTAGGTTGAACAAAAATACAAACGATTTCAGACAAATCCTGATCCAAAGTTAATCTGACAAGTGGCAATGAAACAATCGTTTGATCATATTTCGGGATAGATGAAAGTCGAAAACATTGGAGCAGCTATTGAATGTCCTGCACATACTGGAAAATGGTTCATTGTAACCATAATTTGTTCGTGCAATGGGTAAGCTCAAGAAACGATGAGAGCGTAGATTACGTCGATGAATGTCCAGATTAATCAATTGCAGAAGTTCGGGACAATCAATACGTGATTGTAATAAATCAGCAACAAAAACGGCTTTATAGACATTCCTACGAACAGATAGTAGATCCAGGTCAATAAGCTTACAACGATCTTTGTAGCTAGGAAGATTAGTGGGATCCCTCCAAGGTAAATTGCGCAGAGCGAATCTAACAAATTTACGCTGGATAGTTTCGATGCGTGCAATGTCGATTTGATAGTGAGGTGCCCAGACAACAGCTGCATATTCTAGCGTCGAACGGATAAGAGCACAATATAATGCCTTAAGACAGTATACATTAGTAAAGCTCTTGGTAATACGAAAGACGAAACCCAAGAGCTTGGAGGCCTTCGAAATCACATAGTCGATGTGACTTTTGAAGTCCAGCTTGGAATCAAGAATGATACCCAAATCTTTCACGGAAGATTCACGTTTCAGTATATTGTGCGAGATGCTATAGTCGTAGGTAATCAGTGAGCGTTTACGAGTAAACGACAAAACGGAACACTTCGAGGCATTCAAAACCATTCTATTATCCTGACACCAGTTTGTGAATAAGTCTAACTGTGACTGCAAATATATAGTGTCTTCTTGACATTTAACTAAATAAAATAGCTTAAAGTCGTCTGCGAAGGATAGTTTGTGGCATTTCAATATGAAGTTGAGATCATTGAGGTAGAGTAAAAATAAGAATGGACCTAAGTGACTGCCTTGAGGGACTCCAGAGTTGACAGCGAAAGGCACTGTAATGAAGTCTCCGATCTTCACAGACATTTCGCGACCAATTAGATACGACTCGAGCCAACTCAGCAACGATCCACTGAAACCAAGTCTATTGAGTTTTGCTACTGCTATTTGGTGGTTTATTTTGTCAAAGGCTGCAGAGAAATCAGTGTAGATTGCATCAACCTGTAGGCGTGCTTGTAGAGAACGAACTATAAAAGAAGTGTAACAGAGTAAGTTTGTTGCAGTTGATCGTTTCGGCATGAATCCGTGCTGAGTTTCTGAAATGTAGTTGTTGCTGTTGTGTTTCAAGAAATCCAGAACTATAGTTTCAAATAATTTAGATACGGCACATAGTGCAGCTATACCACGATAATTGGATACATCGGCTTTATTTCCCTTCTTGAAAACTGGGAAAATAAATGATTTTTTCCAAATATTTGGAAATGTTCCTGATCTAAGAGAAATATTGAACAACATCGACAGTGGAATAAGAAGACTCTTTGAGCATTTTTTAATACTAATGAAGGAATACCATCCGGTCCAGCTTTGGAAGATGATTTCATCTTAATACACGCTTTTTCAATCATAGCAGTTGTTATGAAAGGGTGAGAACTAATTGGAGAGCGGCTAGGAACATTGATGATAGCTTTGGAGATCTGATCACTCGAAAGAATTTCATTGGAGAATACACTGCTGAAATGTCGTTGAAATAAGTAGCAAATCTCAGATATCGCCGATGATTCAACGTCATCAAGAAACATCTGATCGGGTAGTCCTGATTCTTTCCTTTGTTCGTTCACGTGGTTCCAAAATCTTTTAGGGTTGATTTTTAGATTATTTTGTACTCGAAGGAGGTGAGCATCGTATAACATTCTGTTCAGTCGTTTATAGCGGTTGTTAAGGTAGATATAGTGAGATCGCAATTGAAGCGAAGGCCGTTTGGATAATTTTCGTAATGCAGACCGTTTAGCGCATTTACAACGTTTCAAGGTCAGATTTGCCCATGGGGGATGTATCGGTTCACGACGAATTTTTTTTGGTATAAATTGATCGATGGAGTATGAGATTACATGAGACCATAACATAGCAGCAGAGTTGCAATCACCACTAGAAAATAAGTTTTTCCAGTTCAACGACAGCAGAAACTGGTTCATAGCATCGAAATTTCCATTTTTGAAATCGTAGTATGTCGCTTCGGAAATGGTATTGAAAACGACGGGCGTGTCTTCTGGTATAGTGATTTGAAGGGGAAGGTGATGGCGACAAGTTTTAACTAGTGGAGAAGGTGCAACGCTTATGGAACATTTATCCGATAATTCATAACTGACAAAACATAGGTCCAGAAGCCGATTGTTGCTGTTGTAGTTATCGTTCAGTTGAACTAACCCGCCAGTATTGTAATCGTCCAGAAGTCGTGATGTAATATTCGTTTTAGAAGAAGATGTAGCATCAGGGTGTAAATATTTACAAGGGCCGTGAATCCATTTAATGCCTGGTTGATTAAAGTCTCCCAAAATAATGATTTTGTTGTTTAAACTCATTCGATCGCTTACCGACAAAAGTGAACATAAGTGTTGTTCAATCATGTCAGAATCGTTCACGCGATCAGGCGGAAAGTAAAGCACACACATGTATAACGTATGATGTGAGATCGAAAGAGCAATCCAAAGTTGCTCAACATTGCCACAGTTTGAAAAAGTTATCAAGCGCGAATTGAATTTGGAACGACAGGCAATCAAAATACCTCCGCCGCTCGTTTTGCAACTGTTAGTTTCGTTACGGTCTTGTCGGTACACGGAGTAGGAACTATCGAAAATCTGCTTGGTTAACGTGTTATCATTCAACCAGGTTTCAGTGAAAGCATAAATATCGTAAGCAGCATCGGAACAGGCGAGATAGTAGTCAACAAGAGAGCGATTCATTCCACCAACATTCTGGTAGTAGATATTCAAACCAGTGTCTCTGCTACTGCCTGATACGGTGTCGGTGATTGTGGGTAGATCGACGGTGTGCGGGGGGCGATTTGATGAAAAAGAACTGGTGCGGTTTGCCGAATGAGACGAGGAGCGGGGGGAAGCAGTCGAGGTGACTGAATTTGCGTGCTGGTCATATGATAGTTTTGCGATCGTTTGGGTAGGGGCCGAGAGGAACTCGGTCGGCGAAGGGGTAACGATTGTACAGTTGATTCTACTCTCCTTTCGGATTTGCGCTCTAAAAAAGGGGTTATTGTCACTCCATTTGGCCAGAAATTAGAAGATGTGATAAGTTGCTCAAAAGCTTGCGGAACACTTAATTTAAACGAAATAAACGACAGTGGCCTATCCTGGTGCTGACTAACAAGCTTAAAGCACAAAATGTCGCTGCGGTTGCAAGTACTTCGATTTTGAATATAGGTAATAATATTCTCTTCTGTTTCACTAGGTAAAAATTTAGTTAGATAGTACCAGTTTCGATTGATAATATTGCTTGGTGTCTGGTTTGGAACTACTAGAAGAGTAGTATTTTGTGTATTAATTGAGGCCTGCGTGCTATTGATCATAGGTGATGGACTATGCGTAACTTTAGAATTTATCTGTCCCTGACTTGTAGGAGCTATATGGAACTGAATGGGGCCTACATATGGAATGTTTGAGATAACAGATATGGGTCTGGAACCACTAGATGATACCATAGTGCTTGTAGCATAGGAATTTGTGTAATCCGATTGCGATGAGATGAATCGGTGTCGTGGAATAGTATTCATTTGCGACTTAGGTACGGCGAGTCCATGGCCATGGAATGTACTCACTGTGTTGATGGTGCTTGCTGAATTTCTACTGGTCGCAGAGGCGATATCGGTTGGCGGTGGTTGTGGAATTAAATTGACAGTGCTTGTAGTGAGCTGTGCTGGAGCGTTGGTATGATCATATGTAGGGTTGGTAGATATGGAAGTGATGCTTGGCGGTGACAATAAGACGGTTTTAGCGCTGCAAGTAGTGATAGGTGCTGGATGTACTATTGTAGCAGCGAATGATGGCGACGGTAGATCAGTATTGATATTTTCAATATTCATAGCAGTAGCTGGTGGCATTGGTGTTGTTGTCGAAGTAGCAGTTTCATCAGTGGAGAAAGTTATCAGATTAGCCGAATGATTGTTTATATTCGGATCTGAAACGAGTGAAGTTATAGTATTGGAAGTAGAAAGATTTGGAATTGGAACGTCGACTCTCGGAATTTTTTCAGGTTGCGATAGCGATGGTCTGCTGATACTGCTAGTTCGAGGCCGTTTATTTGTATCTTCCATTATAGATTCAAAAAGATTGGTTAGGTTAAGCTGTAGGTCATCCAGACGTTCGAGAAAAGGAGTGCTATCGTTGACATAACGTTCGGCTGGGTCACGTGAAACAGATCGATGTATACAGCTTGATCTGGTACAAACATTGGAGTATGAGCGGCAAAACGACTGCAATGTATCCGTCAAGGTTCCGATCATTTTCAAGGCAGAAGTAGTACGATGGAGAATCAATTGTATAGTTTCATCGGACAACTCGTTGCGATTGGAAACTTCCCGGCACGGTGTGCATAACCAAAAAATTCCAGCACATTCTCGAATGGATTTAGCTAGCGAGTTGTTTAAATTGACGCACTTGCCGTGGAAACTTTTAAAGCAGAAACGGCGAACTATTTTGGTACCTCGGGTACTAGAAGAACCAAAACAAACGACGGCATCACATTTGTTCTTCACCATTGTGTTGGTTGCGGCGTACGGTAGATGTCAAATACTCGCTCGAGTGTGTGAGTGGTAGCAACCTTGACAAGCGTAACAAGAACTGCTGTCTTGTGAATTACCAAAGAATATTTTATTCAACAATATCGCACTATATGTCCAGCAAATCGGTAGAAATATGACTCGAATGCAAAATAGGCGTTATCACACTGAACACAGTGGAAAAAACTGAAAGTTTGCGGTGGTTTAGCACTATTATTAGGCTTATAACACTAGAGCAAAAAACTGCAACTTCTATCAACTCGAAATACACTTAACTAAAAAACTGAATCTATACAAGAGCATTCATATAAAAGATGAGTGGGTCATTTTTCCTACCATTTGCTGAGCAACTGTTCCCGAAACAAGACACACGAGAACAACATCGAGGACCTGTCGTCTCACTGTTTCCAGATCTGAATGCACGAGACACAATGACACCGAAAATCGGTAGAAAGGCAGCCAAAAAGTCCAGCAAGGCCCATTGCTGAAACAAGACACACACGAGAACCATATCAGATCTCAATATTTCCTACCAAAAGATTCATCAAGATGGAAGCCAAAATAATTTGCACCGTCACTAACACATTCAATTACGAACGGCAATGCGAAAGCGAAAGTGATGATTTTGGACACATCTTTATACTAGTATACAAATATGCCGTGTGGAACAGAGTTGAACATATTGAACAAATGAAGGAGATGAACAAATGTTTCCACTTGATTTGCGCATTCTACTTTCCAGGCGTATTAGAACTGGCTAAACTTAAAGCAATCCTAAATATTTCTTTATCACAGTGATGTGGTCGTCCTGAAAAGGACGGGGTTTTCAACTCCTCATTCGTTTTCTTGTTGTCACGGGCAGCATTACCGGCCAATTCCAACACTTCGGCAGCCAAGTACTCCATCACTGCCGTCAGATAGACCAATGCACCGGGCACCGACACGCTCTGCGTAGTTTCCCTTTCGGACCAGACGATGGATTTTGCCAACTGGGAACTGCAGACCAGTACGGTTCGAGCGGGACTTTGCCTTGCCCTTAACTCTTCCTCCTGTGTGCGTGTTTCTGCGTAAAAATTCCACATATGCTGTTAGCTCGACAGCCAATTCAGTATTACTGGCTGCTGCTATACTAACTCTCTCTTTTATATCGTCTCACTGTTTCCCATTCTGCGAAGGGGAGGTCCTTACACCGTTACCAGTAGAGGTATAAAAAGAAATGTGATGTGAGAAACAGGGCTTGCATATTGAAGCAACGAATATGAACGAAAGGGTTTCACCATCTGTGCTATTCACACACATTCGTATGTCAGGTAGAATTCACAGCGCAACTCAAGCCAGGAGAGCTGCTTCGTTCGTTCATTAGTTCATGAATATGCCCGCTTGCTGAGACCTATGCTTCATGAGGTTAGCATTTGATGAATGGTTCTCATATTGTAGATGCCTATGAGGAAACTAGTTTCATAACTTTTAGTTCCGATGAATATTAATTTAAAGAACATTGCTTTTAGTGTTTCTAGGATATATACACAGTGTAAACTGCCAAGAAACAAATTGATCGTTTTGAAAATGGGCTCAAATGCAAAATTTCTGCTATAAAATGTTTAAAGTCTGTTTGAAATGTGATCAAATTTGGTCTTGGAATGCGAACATTATGTTAAAAATGATTTCTGTAAACCTACTTTTTAAAAATAAACCGTAAACATTGCCTATATGACGTTGCTTCGCGTCTTGTAGCACACCGTGAGGCAAGGTCTTCTTTCTCGTACAATACTAACGAGAGTGAACCCTTCATTTCATTACATTGTCATGGATTGCTTAGTTCATGTGTTAACTGAGAATGAGAGCACAGACAATTTACTTGGCAAGGGGAATTGGTCTGCTCAGTAGCATATACTCTCACGCATCCAGTTTCTCTCTAATATAGGTCTCTCATTCAGCTATGTCAAGCAAAGTGTTCACAGCAGATATTTTTTGTTGCTTCGTTCGTTTGAGGATTCACAATACAAGCCTTGGTGAGAAATAGCGTCATTTAAGTTAAAGCAGCTACTCTGAACGTACGAGACACCGTCAGCTGTTAGATGGCACCGAAAACCGGAAAAAAGGCAGATTTGTACCGTCACTAACACATTCAATTGCGAACGGCAATGCGAAAGCGAATGTGATGATGTTGAACACATCTTTATACAAGTATGGGGTCGTGTGAAAATATGCCATGTGATACAGGGTTGCCATATATACAGGTTAATCTGTATTTTATTTATACATACATATATGTACAGATTATTCTGTATTATTATTATTATTATTATTATTATTATTATTATTATTACTATCATTATTATTATTAAAATTACTTGCATACCGAAGATCGTCGATACATTTCAGACCAGGCCATTCCAATTGTTTCGTACTGAAATTTCGAGAAGAATCAGATATCTTCGAACTTCATAGCTTCAATAAAAATAAACTACAAATTTGTCGTACCTAGTCTCCTATATTGGCAAATTAAATAGGAATTGTTTCAAGTGTGGAATATATAGCTGTAGAATAGTAGCTGTTTAATGTAACTAATCTGTACTTTAATGTAGGTGCATCGCTTCAAACTCTATTAGTGAAAAAGGGGAAAGCTTGCACAACTAATAGAATTAATCAACTAACTGATATTCGGAAAAGTGATGGGAGCGTGCCAGTTTGCTCGTATTCACGACATCCAGTTATGTCTGACATTACCCACCCGCCTTTTTTTAGTTGTTCTTACAAGTCATTCGGCTTGGCCGTTGCTTGAATGGTTTTAAGGTGGACTTTTCAACACCTTTATTCCATGCCAGCTACTTTAAGAATGAATCAACAATCAATAGAAAGGTGTGGTGAGAAGAATGGAAAAATCTTCGACTAAAAGGTCTTGTAATAGGTATTCAACGAGACAATTGTTTCATTTTAATCGTTTCCGCGTGATTTTCATGTAAAAGTTTAAATATCCCGCTTTCCATTCTGTGGAATTAGAGCCGGTCAGTGAAATCAGCACTCTATTTTGATACAATACGCATTCGTCAATGATTTCCAAATCATTCTGATTTGCAAAAACATATTAAGAACGTTTGTCCAACTTTTTCGGCCAACCCTCACGCATGTATGTCATAATCTGTTTCAAGAAAATGTCGTCCTTTGACTCATTGGCAACTATAGCGAAGTCAATTGGGAGATCCTTTCCAAAATGTATACTTCAATGATCCAATTCTATGGGAACCGACTGTTCCAGTGAGAATCACGAACAGAAATCTTCATCATCCATTTTCGCAGAAGCTCTGTACTGAATTTCAAAGTTCAAACTGAACTGCCATCTAACCAACGCGAAGAAGTAGAAACAAAATATGTGCTTTTTGCACAAACCAACAAAACCCCTAAATGTTCACATTCTGCGACGGCCAGTGATAAGCCGTCACTCGTTTACACCTGAGACGTCAGAAATAATACAGCACTTGTGCAATATTGTTCAAGGGTTGCATAAATAGTGCAAACTTTGCGTCTGCTTGGCGGTTTAAATTGAACTGCTAGGCGCGATATGTGCTTGCTTTGCTCAAGCCAACAAAACCCCTAAATATTTGGAGTTTTGTTACGAATATTGAATTTTTGCCTTCTTTGACGAATATCCCTATCAATGGCTTATGATCAGTGTAAGCGATGAATTTTTGTGCGTCAAGTAAAACAAATTGGCCTTTCTGTGCCATCTACTATATGTGCAATAACGCTTCCCAGACCATAGCCTGAGGCATCTATCACGACCACAATATCTTTTTTGGGATCATAAAATTCTAATATATTAACTGAAATTAAAGATTGTTTGCTATCTTGGAAGGCTTTTTTTGCAATTTTTGTCCCAAAAGAATTTTACATCTTGTCTTAACAAATTGTATGAATAAAACGATTTGAAAGACATATGAGAAACAAATTTATTATAATAATTGATTCATCCCAAAAAGGACTTCAACAAGTTCTCATTTTTATACACTTTTGCTTTTTGTATAGTTGATAGTTTTTCTAGACTAGGTAATAACCCATTTTCGCTTATTATATGTCCCAAATAATTCAACTGGAAAACGAAAAACTGGCATTTCTCTAAATTTACTGTTAATATTTCCCTTTGCCAGTCTATCCAACACCAAATCTAGTTTATAACGACAATCGTTCAGGTCTTCACCCACAATCAAAACGTCGTCAAGAATGCAACAAACTCCTTCAATGCCATGAAAAATCTGATCCATAATTTGCTGAAATATAGAGGCACTTGAAGAAGCACCTTGCGGTAAACGGTTGTAAGTGTATAAACCTTTAATTGTATTTATAACCATAAATTTCTTGGACTGTTCCGTAAAGGCTGGTTGTGTATAAGCTCCTTGTAAGTCCAACGAACAAAAATCCTTGCAATTTACCAATTTATCAAATAAATCATTAGCAGAAGGTAAAGGATAAGTATTCGTAATCAAAAATTTTGTTTTTACTCCCTAATTTATGCTAGGTGCACATAATTTCAAACCATTTGCCTCTTAAACTTACCACCATCTCTGCGGCTAGCAAACCGAAACTCGTTTTCGTCCGAGACGTCAGTTTTTATATTACACTTAGGTGTAATATCAAAAAAGCGTTTGGCAAATAGCGTTAACTTTACGTCTGCATAACGGTTTATGTTGAACCGTCAGGTCGAAAGTAGCAGGTGCTTCCGGAAACGCACTGATCTAAGACGAAACGTAAATTTAAATTTAAAAAAAATTATATTGATTAAAACCCATTACCGTGACTTTTGATCCTCAGTCTACTTCCGTTTCTAAGGAAACATTTTCAATTGTAACATCAATCAGACATGGCTTACTAATTTTAATAATGGACTCTAAACGCATGCACTGTAATTCACCTGGGTTCCATTCATTGTATTCGTCTTCGCTGACCGTGTCCATCCTGTTATTTGTCGTCATTTTACCCATCAGTGATATCAATTCCTTCTCCGCGCTGGATCCTGGTTTAGTCGAGTCTATAAACTTTATCACTACCCTTTTCATTTTTTTTTAAATTTAAAACATTTCCTTTTTATGTGTCCCTTAACCCCACAATAATCACAGATTATGTGTATGTAGTCTTAATATTTGTTATTTTTATCCTCTGTACTCGTTGTTTCTGTTGTAGTCGTAAACGTTGATCGTGTTGTTATTATTATTATCATTTGCATTATTGTAGTCGGTTATTGTAAAACTGTAGAAATAATAAATTTATGTTTTATGTTCCTGTAGTATTTACTAGTTTGTTTTTGCTATTTTGTTTATGCAAATCATGCTTATAATTACAAGGATTATAACCAAGTCGGTCATGTGAAGAGCGTTTGTAAGATAAAACTGTACCATAATCAGGAAAAAAACTATTTTTTCTCAAGGTGCAGACATTGTCTTTTGCCATACTCCATGTCGTAATAATTACAGCCAATTTTTCTCCAGTGTGCACAACAATTGTTTCAAATTTTCATCTCTAAGACCCGCAAGTACGCTATCTTGTATTGCCAAGTCCTCGAATTCCCCGAAACCACAGAATTCCGCTTGTAGTTTAACTGCCAGTACAAAATCCTCAACAGACTCATCGGGTTGTTGGACTCTATGGCTAAAACGAAAAAGTTGGACTAGATAAGGCTCTGTTTTGTCCAATTTTTGTTTTAATTTTGTGATAATTTTATCATATCTA